>NC_034613.1:122034231-122038904 GCF_900095145.1 Mus pahari | reverse complement strand
CTCTCTCTCTCTCTCTCTCTCTCTCTCTCTCTCTCTCTCTCTCTCTCACCATGAAGCTCATACACTACAGTCATTGCCAGCTTTGTACGGCTGGCTTTCTTTCCACTCAGCTATGTCTGTCTCAGTTAGACTCCAGCTCCAGAAAACAGCTGAGTCCTTTGCTCCTTGGAATGTCCTGTGTCAATAGTGTGCATGTAAATAGTAGACCTTCAGTAATTATTGTGTTGATTTAATCATATTACGGTGACCTCATAGTTGTACAAATGTTCTCTTTTCAAGGTACTCTCACACATATTATCTCACAACGGACCTGAGAGATAAGAGGAACAGGTCTGGTTTTTCTCATGTTGACAGTTAAAGGAACTGGGGGCCAGAGACATTGAATAATTTGTCTTAAATCACATACCTGAGAAGTGAGACTCCCTCTGGCACTTTACACCCTGGAGTCTTTGTACTAGACCACACTGATTCCACAGAAAGATGCTGCTGGTGGGAGCAATGCTAATAACCTTCCTATAAAGGTCTTGTGTTCATTCCATCACTGGCATAAAGCAAAGGCAATACAGAATGTCAAGAGGCATTATCCTCTGTGCAGACCAGGAAGGAAGGTAAACTTATCCATTCTACTAAGATGTGCCTGGGGCTCATCAGTTGAATGGTGATAACTCGGTTATAATCTGTGTGGAGAGGACTAGTGACTGAATGTTGTCTTCTACCACATGGCAAACTACTTTAGCCCCTGGTAGAAAGGAGACAGTCTAGCAGATGGTGCGATAACAGTGAAAGGGCACTAAGATGATAGACACCTGGGTGTAAGATCTAATTCTGCCACCAACTATGGGTGTGACTATGAGGAAGGCTCTGAAACCTGTCTGTTGCTGTACTTCCTCTCTAGGAGACTCCAATTTGCAAGGCCACTCATAGCTTGAGTGTTTAAAAGGTTTAAGATACATACATCTATAATCATAAGTTTAGGATCTACTGGATCCTATGTGGACCGTAGACAGATTTTCTTTGGTGCAGTCTGAAAAAATTGTTTCAAATTCTAACATGGCAAGGTGAAATGATTTTGAATCAACGTGCAGATGTCAAAGTATGTATCTACTTTTTAAAAATGGAACTTTTAAGCTATTGTTGGTAACACATGCCTGTCTTCCAGCAATTGAGAGGTTGAAGTAGAAGATGAGGAATTCAAGACTAGCCCGTTCTACTATTGATGCCTGTCTCAAAGTGGGGTGGGAAGCAAACCAAAGCAACCAGGAAGGCTTAAAATAAAGTTTTATTTGTAGTCTTCCTAGAGAAATGATCTGGACATGTAAGGTTTACTCATCTGTTTACTACTTAAAGCCAAGTATAGTGGGGAGTATGGTAAGTACTGTGAAGGTGACTGAAAGCCAGGTAGGAATTCAACGGTTCTGAACTAGTATGCTTGGAGATCCTACAAGGCCAACAGTTGTATAGACAGTGCACATGGGGCTTCAGTGGTCAAATGGCCACATAGTCACAAGTTCACTGTGGATAAGAAGGTAACATTCTTGCCCTTTTTATGTGGACTTTATGGATGAAGAGTTAAGGATGTTAATATCTTCCACATGCCAAGTACACTGTGAAAAGATAAATTGTGTGTGCCGATGTGAATCAAAACACATCTTTAAGGCTGAGGAAATGGCTCAGTCAATTAAAAAAAAAAACTTGCAGCACAGGCAGGAGGAACTGAGTTTTCATCCCCAGCACCTATGTAAAAAGCTGATAATGGATGACCCAGCACAAGGCAAGGCCTGGGCCAAGTAGTGGGAGTGGGTGGGTAGGGGAGCAGAGGTGGGTGGGGGGAGGGTATAGGAAACTTTCGGGATAGCATTTGAAATGTAAATAAAGAAAATAATAATAATATTAAAAAAATAAAAAAAATAAAAAAAAAGAAAATCAACATGGTTTTGAAAAATTAAAAAAAAAAAGCTGATAATGGTGTAGACCTATACTACAAGTGCTGGGGAGGTAGAGATAGGAGGATTTCTGAGGCTGGACATCTGGCTTTGCAAGATCAGCAAATCCCAGGTTCAGTGAGAGACCTTGTCTCGAAAAATAATGTGGAAAATGACAGATGAAAACAACCAATATCAACCTCTTCATACTTCACAGGCCTGCAGATGGACCTACACATGTGTTCATGCACATCTACTTGTTCATACACATAAACATGTACACACATATACTGCACCCACAGGCATGCATGCGCACGCATGTGCTCACACACATGTGATTAACAAACATAATTTTAACAAGTTATTTGATTGCACAATTGTGGAGTTTCCTATAGCAAAATACAAATCAATGCCTGGAAACAAGACAGAAGATTGTGCACAAGAGATATTTGGACAAATCTTTGGCAGAGTTCTAAAAAGTCCTTGCTAATGAGTTCTACAAAGTCCTTGCTAATGAACACCAACCGAACACCCCAATAAAGCCAGATGCATTTCCTACATATTGGGGTCAATGCAAATAACCTGATACTCATAACCAAACTCCTAACTTGACCTTATATGTTAGGCCAAGGCTATTACATGGTATTAAGATTCAATTCTAATTAAACAATAGCCAACTCTCTTGACCCAAGCATAGCATGGCAAAGATAGGGAGGAAAAAGAAATGAATCATGTTGCATTCTCTTGCTAATAATTTCTAGTCTAGTTTAGGACTTGATGGATTATTTCTCTGTCAAGAGAAATACTTATTATTATATCCAAATGAAAAGTGAGCAGTTCTAACATGTTTAACTATGATCTACCATGAAGGATTACTTCATGAAATATGTATATATAATACACACACATATATATATATGAACTACATGTTTATAAACTATGTATAACCATATAAAATTATAAATAAACATGGATCAAGCATTCCTCGAAGCCATATTTATCTTTACTGTATGTAGTATACACTGTTTTTTCTTTTCCTTTTGTTGGTAACTGGTCTTAATGTTCCTTCTTGCTCATGACGTTGATTTCCTGGTGAGTCATGATCTCATTTGAAAATGCTGCTATCAGCCAACAGTGGCCAAGTCTGCCACACATCCTAACTTGATGGGGTCTTTACTGAATGTGGTTTGTTGAAAGGGTGTGCTACAATGGAACCCAGAGACTCATGCCTGTAAAGTAAATTACCACTTATCTGTAGCTCCAGTTCCAACATATAAAAGACTACTCCTTTCCAAACCTATGGAATCAACAAGAAGTTCTTTGAATTCACCCTGTTAATCTTCATGTGCCCATGCACGTGAACACACACACACACACACACACACATGCACACGCACATGCACAAGCGTGTGCGCACACACACACATTTTTTAAACCAAGGACCAGCTGTGCACTGCCAAAAAGAAATCCAAGTTCTCAAAAACAGAGGCAAATGACATCAAGAGTTATTGCTGTTATGCCATCCTTACCAACATAAGAGCTTTCCATTCGTTATCTAACTGAAGCTCTCATAACAACCCCCACTTCATGAGCGAGGAAGCTGAGTCTTAGAGCACTTCAGTAATTTGCTGGAAAGCACAGGCAGGACAGTTAAGACAGGGTTTTCCCCATGACTTTCTTTCCATGATTGGATTATGAATCTACTGTTGTATGCGTACCGCCTACTCTCATACCCCTCCCAAGAACATATTCAAAGGCCTTCGATCTGCCCTACTACCCAAGTTCACACTCAAATTGCTCAGTCATCCAAGGTAAAGATTGGATACAAAACAATACTTAACTATGCCATTCATTGAGTTGTTTTGTTTTCATGGAATATGCAAGTCTCCACTTAGACCTTTCAATCATACAGCAAATGTGGAAGTCCAAAGAAGAAAGTCAGACTCACTTAGCAGAAACAGCTTATCCAACTCCCCAGAGTAGGTTACAGCCAAGCTGCAACACTGTGACTCCCTTTTGGCCTGATAGTGCACTTGGATGGGCTTTCTCCAGAGCTCCTAGCTTCCTCATATTCTAAGCCTAGCCCCCTTTAAGTCAGAAGAAAAGATGGCTTGTTTTCTGCCCTCCTCCACAGAGAATTTACACCACCAATTTCAGAAATGCATAAGCTCTCCTCATACACTGCCTGAGGGACAGGTTGCCCCGACCTCAAGGAGGCTGTGCTGAGGACTGGCAGCATTTCTATTTCTGTTTTGCAATTTGTAAAAAGCTCTGCACTGTGCTTTAAAGAAAAAAAAAATCATAGATTTCTTGATAAAGGGAAAAGGCTCCGTTCCTCCCACAGAGGCAAAACGCCACCAGCCATGAGCAAAGCGGCCCATGGAAGTCTCTGTGGAGCAAAATGCTGCAAACCCACAGCCAATCTCTGTGCTGGACTGGATGGCAGAAGAGGAGGTAAAAGGAAATAAATGGCCCCCATTTAGTCTCTTCAGCCAAGGACCTCCCGCCATTGAGAATATCTCCTCTGTTTCTGCCACAGAGAAGGGTGTCTTTACAGTTTTTATGTGGTCATGTCACAAATGACTATTTATTTATTAAACACTGCATCAATTCTAACTTTTTTTTCATCCCTTCCCCTTCACAATGTAAACCTTTTTCTTTCTTCCCTTAACAGTTCTTCAGGCAAACCTCCCATACACACACACACACACACACACACACACACACACACACACACACACGAGATAAAAA
>NC_034613.1:122004445-122034096 GCF_900095145.1 Mus pahari | reverse complement strand
CTCTCTCTCTCTCTCTCTCTCTCTCTCTCTCTCTCTCTCTCTCTCTCTCTCTGTGTGTGTGTGTGTGTGTGTGTGTGTGTGTGTGTGTGTGTTTTGATACAGGGTACAGGGTCTACAACCGATATTAACCTCCAAATCCAACTGTAGCCAAGGATCATCTTGAACATCTTCTGCCTTCCCAGGTACTGGGATTACAGGCTTCCACCATCAAAGTCACTTTGTTTGGTACTGAGGGGTGAAACCCAAGGGGTTATTCATGGTATGTAAGCAGCGTACTAACTGAGTTATGTTTATATTCCCCAAAACAATCTGGTTTTCTTGGTGGGGAATTGAGTTGTTGGATAATAGGTAAATTATTATTATTATTATTATTATTATTATTATTATTATTATTATTATTACCAGGCGAATTCTGATAATCTCATGAAGAACTGCCCTGCCTATTCCCAATGTTGTATTTTTATTCTCTATATTGGCACTTGGTGCTATAAAGCCTGGCTAGTCAGTTACCTCTTCCCTGTGTGCCATTTTCTCTCTCCATGTGAAGGTGGTGAGTACAATCCAGTTTTGTAATAACTGAGGTTTCAACCCTGTAGAGCTTCAAGCTACTGCCATTCTCACCTCAGTAGAAGCATTCCGTGTGACATCAAGAAAATCCAAAGGGGTGTTAAATTTTCTTTGTGCCCGCAATTCCCTTTCAGCTTGGCAAGACTGGTTCAGGATTTGATGTTTTCATAGATTTTAATATCATGAATGTACAAAATACCTCAGCCTCTGAATCCATATTGTCAATTACCCAAGTGACTCCTTCCCAGTGGTGTTGCTAACGAGATCTGTGCTTGCTGTTGCTTGCCTACATAGCCCATGCCCCTGTTTCACCTGCTTCCCACTGCCAGGTTCAAGAGAATGAGATGCATTTGGAGAATTGAGGATGCTATCATGGTATTTGGGAAAAAAAGAAATGAGAGGAAATGAAACATATTCTTTTGCAGTACTTCAGGGTGATTCATATCAACCTGTCTCTGAATCCATGTCACTCTGTCTCCTGGGACTGAATGTGCTCACAGTAAAATAGTGATTTTAGGAGATATCTCATAAGGTCACTATGGATACTAAGTGATTAAAGAGTCTAGAGAATATCTCAGCAACTGACAATTATGCTGATAGTAATTCTTCCTGGCTAAACTGATCTTTAAGCTTTCCATTTCAAATGACTGTATTTTCTGGTCATCTCTTTCTACCAAGGGATCTGAAAGTGCACTAGACACAGGGCTATATATTATGTACATCTTAAAACCCCTAGTATGGAGGGAATTGATGGAAATTGTCTGTTTTCCTGTTTATGTACATCCTCAGCAAATACTTATTGGCTACCCATTGCATGCCAGGCACCATATTAGGTGACAAAAAACATAATGGTGGCCAAAGCCCTTGGTTAGTAGAGTCAGGACTCTAGAAGTGAGGGAAGGAAAAGAGGAAGACCGAAATGAACTATGTAATTTATTGTCACTGATGAGCTTGGTGACATTAAGAGAATAGAACATGTGGTTGGGGGTTAGGGAATATAGTGAGAAGAGTAAAATGGGATGAGTCCACAAAGGAAGGCAGGGAACAGATAATTCTAGTGTAGTAGCGTGCCTTCATCCTAAGTGTATTGCAAAGTAAAGTGGATTTGAAACAAAGAATCAATATGTTCAGCATTTCAAATGTTTGTTAAAGTCTGTACCGATTGCTATTTGGAGTCAAGAATGTCTGGAGGACTATTACACTCTGACATAAAGATACTCCCTCCTCAAATTGAAACCAACAGTGTTTAGGTGGTTTCTTATAGTCAGTACTAAATCTCATTTAAGTTCTGTCCTAGGGCATTCATCAGAATGATGGTGGATGTCTGTATGGACCATATACATACACACTCTTCCCACTTGAGCATTTCTCGTCACTGAAATACATGTATCATCAAGGCATTTTGTACCCCAATAATTTTACCTCTTTCCCAGATGAAACAACTGCCAATGGGAAAGATAGGACTTCATCCTGGTAGGACAATAAGCAGTGGAAGAAAGAAGTGCCTCAGAGCCAAAGTAGAACCATTGTGTGTTCCCACGAGTATATATATTTGCATGGGCTTTCCCAAGTCTGTTCAAGGTAATACACATGGGGATGCTTTTATGTAGAAGCCATCTCTTCTGTCATTCTTATACTTAGATCCAAGAAATTCAGAATGTCTGTACCCATCTGCACAATCTTATATAAGTTAGTATGTATCTGTGATATAAATGACACACCCATAGCTATGGTGCCCTGAACATCCATACGTGGCAACCTAAAGGAGTGGAAGTGAGTAGGAGGCCATCATACTAGCCCAAGACAAAGATGGCATTAGTCTACACAAGGTTATAGTTGAAGAGGTGGGGAAAGGGAGCCAATATTGGGATCTGTTTTGAAGGTAGTCAACAGGATTGCCTAGGGCCTAGGATGTGATGTGAAAAGGAATAAAAACAAAACTGGGAACAATTTGGGGTTTGAGTCAAGAAAGCAGGTTAGCAGAATCCATGTGGAAATACCTCCAGAAGTCCTGCTATGAGCAAGTTATGATTTAAGCCATCCATTTAAGTAGACAGCTAACCAATCCCTATATTGCAAGCTCCTTCAAGGGGCCACTGGGAAATTAGTAATCCTTGATATTTAGATACTTAGCTTCACAACACTTTCTCCTGTTCCTTTTTAATCCAAGGGAAAATCATCTCAACTTGTTCCTATTGGTTTCTCCAGGTTTCTTATTCACAGCATCCTTATACCTCTCTTTCTTTCAGTTTCTCACTTACCATTTCCAACCTTTCTCTCTGTTTTTTTTTTTTTTTTAAATCAGGACTCCAAGGCCTTCCTCCATAGGGAATGTACCTTCATTCAAGTATAAGGATGCTGCTCTCAGAACCAGTTCCAAGCAGCCCAGAACTCCATGACTTCACCCAATCCCTCTCCTCCATAAAAGAAAAAAGGAACTTGGAGCAAGAAGCAGAGCCAAGTTAAGCTGAGACAATGAGCCAAGTGCTGAGAAATGAAGAAAAGTAATATTGATGGGGGCGGGGGGGAGTTAATCAGGAACTCTTAAGGTCATTGGGATCACTTTGATTGCATTATCATGCAGTAGCAGAAGTCTACAGATTGATTAATACTACTGCAGAGAGGAACAAATATCTAGCCTAGCAGCATGGCTACCCAGAGCTGCATCTTCCTCAGAGATGACACATGCTAGCAAGTGACTGCCAGTCCTTACTCCTGGGCAAGTCACATTTCCTGTGACTCACTACTTCTCAAGGTAGGGATTATAGAGGTGGGGGATCCCCTAGTACCTTTAATAAACTTCAATCTATCTCTTATACATGCTACCCCTAAGTCATTTTAGATCATTCTTTTTACCACCTCCAAGTACCACATTCTAGATGACCTCGGACAGGCTTTTAATGGAGGAAATACTTCTGGAAATACACATGAGTCTTTAGAGCCTGCCCTTGCCCCATGTGTTTGGCTGTGACTTACATTTTGTATAACCCCTTCCTATCCTCCTGCCTGTATTGCCAGAGGAAGAAAGCAATTATCATTTCCAGTGAGGCCTTACAGACTTGTCCTCTGTGTGTCAAAGATGGCATGCTGTGGTAACCTTGTCTCATCATTCCTGGCTACAGAGAAAGGGAGACAGACAGACAGACAGACAGACAGACAGACAGGACTGTCTCATGCAGGCAAGCATGGGAAATGAGCTACCAATTAAAACCAGATCCAAGGTCTTCAGTTCCATTTATGCACCAGCGACTAGTGCTTTATATTGGTTCTGTGAGTAAGGTCACCATTTCACAGCTGGAAGAACCAAAGCTCTGAGAAATTTGGATACTTGGTGGAGATCACAAGGCTAGAAAGGTAAAAAGCGAGGGTTTGAACCCAAATTTATTTGACTTCAGTGCAACTGCCTACAACTATCTAGGCATACCTTGTAAAACAAGAAGTATACTTCTATTTCCACTAACTTTCTTCCCTATAAATAGAGGAACTCCATTTATAAAAGTCTGGAAATGCCTACCAAACCACTGACTCCAGCCCTGATCTTTATTTTTCTTTTTACTAAATGGTACCTTTGTGCTCGTGTACCCACAAACTTACTTGGCGTACCAAACAGCTTGCTCTTGATGTGCCTCTTTCTACCAGCACGAGCCCAGTTTCTAATGTTCCAATTTCAGAACCACCTCTAACTCCTCTGTCTGACCACCAAGAGAGGATGAATTCCTCCCTATACCATCTCTTAAATTTACCTTTCTGCCATTTCAAATTTCTCTAATGCATCTTTTGCCTTACTAACACTGCATAAACTAACTATCCAACAGTTTTCATGGGTCAGACATTCCAGGCTGCAATTCTAATCAGTTTTACTAGTAAAATATAAAATTATTTTTCAAAGAAGTTCCACGACCCTTTGCTCCAATTTCCCAAATTTTGACATTTTGGGACATTTTATTTAGCTTTTCTGTCTGGCTAAACATACTTGTTGTAATATATAATTTTTTATTTAATTTATTTTTCTCTCATGTGTTAGAGCCCAGCTACAATTTCCCCTCTCTCCACTCCTCCCAGTCTTTCCCTCACCTCCCCCCTCCCTGGGACCCATTCCTCCACCATTTCCCTTCGGGAAAGGGCAGGCTCCCCAGGGATATCAACCAAACATGGCATAGCATGTAGATCTTCTTCTAAATAATTTGAGAGTAAATTGAATGTCATATTTCTTTATCCCTAGATACTTTAATGTATACTATATATGAAGGAAACTTTTGTTCATTACCCCAAGATAGAATGAATAAATTAATACACATTATTTTTATATAATCTAAAGACTTTATCCAAATTTAACTAATTAACCCAACAATAAATGTTATCCAGTATAGGAGTCAACCATGAATCAATTTCAGAGCTGGTACTGAATTTCACTTTAGTCGTCTTTTAAAAAGTAGAACTGTTTTTCAGTTTTTCTTATCTTTTAAGACCTTGACATTTTCAAAGAATGCACTGTCCTCCATTTCTAGCTATAATTTTCAATGTCACAGTAGAAAGAAAAGCAGAATATCATCTGACTTCCCGACTTCAGAGTTACAGAATTTGAAAAGGTCTAAATTTAGTGTTATTCTACTGGGTCTCAAACATTTCTCAAAATTTCCATCATACCACAGACTCAACAGCATCAATATTACTTCATATTTTACATTCAATTCTATGACCATTTTTGCATAGTCACCTTTAGTCTATAAGTGGACTGTACCAAAATTATAAGAAATTAATTTAATGAATATGTTAGATTATAGGACAAAACAGTCATTTCAGAATTATAAAAAATAAGCATTTGAACCCATCTTTTGAGTATGGACATAAGCTTTAATTTTAAATACAGAAATATCTGGGGCTAAGGATGAGGGGTCTGTATATATCTCAGTTAAGTGAATTTCTAATACCAATTATGAATTTATTCCTATTGAGTAGGATTTAAGTCCAATTAGGCAGTTACTACCAAGATATGAGTGTTAGTGTTGAATCATTATGGATGCCTTGCTATGATGGCCATTGTTGTTCATACACATCACAGCTGGGTAGGACTTGTGATCACTTCCCTTCTTTAGCAGCTTACATAGTACCTTCTGTTTCTATAAAAGCTAGGGTTTAAGAAGGAGACTTGCAGTTCAGATCCAGCTCAAATCTTTCAAGTCCTATATGTGGTACCCAAAGCAATTAGAACTTAGCTTTAACTTCTGGGAGGCATTCAAAGGGGAAAATAGTAGCTTTTATTATTTTGGGAGTCTCTTGGACTGTTCTAACCAACAACTCAAAAGGAAGTTATATTGAGCTATACCATTAAACATACTGGCCTATAAAAATGGACCATTGATTTGAAGTGAGTTTGTTACTAGAAAGTATGTAATAATGGCAATGACGCAAAGAATGTCCCATCAGTATCAAAAGCAAATGATTATGTCAAGAAGGAAAATATGCAACAGTATTCTGGAATTACCAGTGTATGCCACCACCATAGTCTGCTGAGCATTTTCTTTAAAGAATTCTATCAAAATTCTATCAAAATTTGAAGAGTAATCTATACTAATTTACTACATCACTTTCCAAATATGGCCAGGAGAACACCTTCTATCACACCTTATAAGACTAGTATTACTCTAACACCAAAATCAAATAATGATAATATATAAAAGGCAGAGGAAAGGAAGAAGAAAAGGAAGGAAAGAGTGGTAGAAGGAAATAAATTACAAAGCAATATCCTTTATGCTCAATATCATATTAACTAAACATAACTTAAAACTAGTTTTCAAGAATTATATGCCATGACCAACTTATATTTATTCCATGGATACAAAGTTAGCTTAATATGCCAAAAAACAGATTTTGCAACTGATCGTACAAACATATTAAAATTTAAAAAATATGATCATATCAATTTATGCGGGAAACCATTTGAAACAATCACTCATGATAAGACAAAAGAAAAAATGTTTTCCTTTCAGAAAAGTAGGAATAGAGGGCTACTTTTACTTGAATAAACAAAAAAAAATCACAACAAATGTGTAACCCTCAACAACGTATCAAGAACAAATCAGTTAACACACTTAATCTAACTGAAAATAAAACAGTATTATGTAGCTTAACCAATTGGGATTTATTCCATAAAATCAATGTTGCTTTCATATGTGAAAATTTACTAATATAATGTACCACTTCATTAGTTGGATAGAGAAAACCATGTGGTTATTTCAATAGCCAAAATTAAAAAACCATAAACAAAATCTGTTAACTTGCTAACGCTTCATGACAAAACATTCAATAAGCTATGGGAAGAATCGAATTTTCTTGGCATTGCTGTGCTGGTTGGATTTGCCTACAAACTGGGGTCATTTGGAAGGATGGATGCTTTTCTCAGAAAGTATGTCTATCAGATTGGACTATGAGCATGACTATGGAGGTATTTTATTGATTAATGATTACTATAGGAAGGCTAGCCAACTGTGGGAAGTGCTCCCAGTGGGTAGATGGTACTGGTTGTATAAAAAGTGAGCTGAGTGAACCATAGAAAGCTATCCAGTAAACAACATTCCTGTGTGATTGCCGTGTAGAGAGAATCTCTTGTGTACTGTATAGATGAAGCACCTGTCAATAAAATATTGATTGGCCTATAAACATAGGCAGGGAATAGAAGGTGAGACATCCGGTAAAGAGACTGAATTCTGGAATAGGAAGAAATGCAGGGATTTGCCCAAGGATATAAAGGAGAACAGAACCATTAGAGCTGAGCAGAGGTAACCAGCCGTGTGGCAGAACTTAGAATAAATAATGGGATGACTAACTTATGAGCTGGTTGGAGAACAGCCAAAGCTTATGGCAAAGGTGTGTGTAAATATAATTGTGTCTCAGAGTGGTTATTCTGGGAACTCGAGGCCAGGAGAAATAAATCATGTATACTCAACACTTCCTGCCTCTGCTCCTGCTCTGATTTCCCTCAGTGATGGACTATGACTCGAAAGGGAAGGGAAGTAAACTGCTCATGTGGCTTTCTTGCATCAACAGAGACCTAACTCAAACAATTGTCAAAAATATCTCTATATTCAGTGTAAGTTGAAATGCCCTGAGTGCAACATGAATTTAATTATATCCAGTCTAGCAAATGTCATAGGTAGGGACACAGTGAACTGCAGAGGATATGTTACTCTGCTGTGACTTCAATGGATGACTGGAATCTGTGACTCACTTCAATACTGCTGCACAGCATCATGAGAAATTATCACACTGTGTTTTGCCAGCTCAAGGAAAGGTGAAAACTTAAAATAGAAAGTATACTTTGTACCGAATGCTTATTACTTTTGCACAATAATAATGCCAACTGTAAGACATTGTTGAGAGCCATTTGTACTTAGTAGTCCAAGACTAAAGTTTTCCTATCTTGGTTAATTCTATTCAACAGTATATTGGAAGTTCTATTTGTGGCAATTAAGTAAAACAATAAAGTCTGAGTAAAAAAAAATTATAACTAAAAACTAATTCCATACATAGTAGAAAAAATAATAAAATGACTAGAAATGAATGTTACATGTTAGTGCAAAACATATCATCAGAACAGAGAACTGGGGGGGGGGAGGCAAAATAGAAAGCACTGTTATAAGGGATAATGGAGAAATTAGATAGAAAGTTTAATGTGGAGGGGGATAGAAGGACAGGATAGAGGAGGGATCTTTCTAAAATATGAACATATTAAAAAAGAGTTTAAATGCATTTACCATAAATAGAGGAGATACTACTTCAACTAGATATCATAGACTACAAACTCCCCCCAAATATCACAGAGTATTTCAAATGCTATACCTTCACTATTTGAGATTAAGATTCTATTGCTGACAACACCACTTCCCTATCTCATCAAGCATGGAGAGACTGTGTTATTGCTCAACTAGAGCTTTCTCCCCTACTGACTTGTATTCATAGTACTGGAAGATGCTATGTACATTACTGGAGGAGAAAAGTAGTTATCAATCTCATCCAGTTAAGAACCCTGCAAGCTGCAACAAAATCCTGCCTGAAACATGTACCCACTGGCATAATAGAGGCAGAAATGTTATAGGACCATGTTAAAAATTGGATTTAAGAGCCTTTCAATGACATGGAATCCATACCTGACTCTGCTAAAGGGCCCCAAAAATCTAAGATCAGATAGGTCATGAACTCTAAGCAAACCCTACTACTGTTAATCTGCTAAATTAGCATAACAATAAAATGTCTATTAATGACATTGCTATACCCATAAATAAGGACATTACTTAACAGATGAGATTCTTCTTACAGTAGATGGCAATGAGCACTTAGACTCAGAACTGGACATTGTATAGAATGTGAGAGACTTTGAAACAGACAGCCCTAAGTGGGAGGGAGGTCTTCACCCCATCCCTCCCCTCAAGGCTCTGGTATCTATATAAAAAGGATGCAGAAAGATTTTAAGAACCTGAAGTGGTGAGTGACTTTGAGGAAAGAAAATTTGCCACACACAATCAGACCTGATACACATACAAGCTTAGAGACCATGAAAGCACGCACAAGATCTGTATAAGCTCAAGCCAGATGAAATCACAGCATAGAGGAGAGGCCAACACAATGACCTAACCTAACCAGGAAGCTCTTTGTGATTGGTGACTGCAGGAGATGGGAAATCAGATTTCTTCAACGTAGTGTGCATATCAAACACAATCCTGGATAGGCCTCAGGCTCAAAAGTAGTTAGCCAACACAAATAAGACTCCATTTTTTTTCTTTTGTGCTTTTATGTTTTGTTTTATTTTATTCTTAAAATACTGAAAAATTATGAGGCTTAGTGACTAGGAACTGGGAGGAGACAGAAGGAGTTGGTGGAAAGGAAATAATATGATCACAGTATATTTGTTGCATGAACAGTTTAAAAAATAGAGAACCAGAACAGTATGAGACAGTGTTGAGAGAAATGAATAAGATCTAAATAACAGGAATATATCCTATGTTCTCCACATGTATCTGTAGATGCACTAATATTCCTACTAATGTTCCAGCTACTTATTTTGTAGAAATTGGCAAGACAATTTTAAATTTTATATGCAAATGCAAAGAAATTTTAATAATCAAAAGAATCTTTAAAATGAATAACAAAATTGGAACATAAACCCTTCCTAAATTTGAAACTCACTTAAATTATAAGAGTCATAATGCTCTAATATTGGCATAAATATGTACACAAGACAATTGAATTGAATTGAAATTGAAGCTGCATGTTTATACTCATTGCATTTTTGACAAGTGTGTCAAGAGTAAAACTGGTCTTTTCAAAACATTGGGAAAATGCACACCCACACGCAATACAATTAAATGGGACTCCTACTTTATATCACATAAAATTAGAGATGTGTGATGTAAATATAAAAGCAGAAATATAAAACTCATAGAAGAGAGGTGTGATTGTTAATAACATTGGATTAATAAACAGTTCCTTAAAGTGTGCACTAAAAGCATGAGAAAGCAATGAAAATAATACATAAATCATATGACATTAACAAAACAAATGTTTATATTACAAGAAACCATCAAGAAAATTAAAAGACATCCCACACTGAAAGGAAGAAAATATTTTCAAATTGTGTCTGGAATATATAAGTTTTTGTTAAAACACTGTTAAAGGAAAATATCACCTAGCAAGTGAAAACAACCCAAATAAATGGATAGACAAAATATGAATGTACATTTAATGGCATAGTGTTCGTCAACAAGAAGAAATGAAGTACAAATCCAGACTGCAATGTAGATATACCAAAAAACCATGTTAACAAGACTGGAGAGTTGGCTCAGTGTTTAAGAGCATGCACTGCTCTTGCAGAAGACCAGAGTTTGCTTCCCAGTACCCACATGGTGGCTCAAAAGCATCTTCTGACTTCTTCAAGTATCAGATACGTACATTGTGCAAATACATACATGCAGGCATAGCACACACAACTTCTTTCCACTACAAATTGTATTCATTTAAAATTCTAGGGAAATTGGTGTCAAAAATGTAAAGACAAAAAGTAATATGCAAGGTTACTATATACAGATAACTACTGTAAATGGCCCTAACTGGAATATCTTTAGCACCTTGTCCCTCAAAGCAGGAGGCAGGAAGAATTTAAGAGCTGGAGACTGGGGAGGAGGGCTTTGAACTCTCTTCTAGACACAGCATGACTATTGCATTCATAAAAGCATAGTAGTTATGATTACTTGCACAAGACCCACGCCAGATCAGGCCAGCCAAAATTCCAGTATGGAGAGCTCATGGGGTCCCACTACAAACTGAGGAGTTGCTGCATTTGCTAGCTACTGGGGAAGGAGAATCCATTTTATCTGGAGGTGTGGCCCCTGGAAGGTTATTCAAGTGTAAAGCCCCAAACCCAGGCACATGTCTGCAGTACTAATTGGACTTAATGAATTAGTAAAAAGAGGACAAAATGAAGTTGGGAGAGGAATAAGGAGGGATCTGGGTGAGCTGAGGGCAAATGGGGTTAGATATGATTGTTTCTTTGTATACATATAGGGAATTACTGGTGACTTTTTAAATCAAAGCAGAAAGAAACAAAATAGAGATGTAATGATAATATAGTGGTTACATGAAATAAGCAATATTCTTTAGTTTAAATAAAAAAAAATAATTACACTGTCTTCCCACCTTTCCTTTCCTCCCTCCAACCCTTTCTACATACCCCATAACTCCCTCTGAAACCCATGGCATCCTTGTTCCTAATTTATATATATATATATATATATATATATATATATATATATATATATATATATATATGAATTTAAAAGGAAAATGTCATTTAAATGGTCTCTTCCAGTCTCTTTTCTATATTTGACTATACACATATCCATTTCAAAATAATTCAGCACTATATATTTTGTAGCATTTCTCTTACTTAACTGTATATTATAGACATTCTTTGCCAATAAAAATAATTCTAAAACAGCAGTCTCAACTGACTTTAAGATTAGACTTGGCCTAGAGAAGACTGTTTCTCTTTCTCTTCCTCTCCTTCCCCCTCTCTTCCCTTCCCCCTCTCCCTCTCACTGTTCTCATTCTCCATCTCCCCTTTTCATTTTTACTCTCCTTCCATCTGTGTCATACTAAGAGAACATTGACAAGGATAAAGATTTTGAGGGAAAGCAGGTCTAGAAGATGGCTACAAAAGGAGGAGGAGAAACTCAGGTAACAAAGGATGAAAAGCTGCTCTCTCAGCATCAAAAATGATCTGCTAGAAGTCAAGTGGCAAAATGAACTTTCCCACTCTCCTTTGTACATGAGAAGGGAACTGGAACCTTGAGGGCAACAAAAACCATTTTTCTGTTGTTTGTGGAGACTCCAGCTGGGGAAACGCCTTCCACATTAAATCCTATACAGCCACCTATTTGATTAATCATTGAAAGCACGAGACTAGATTCATTTCATGAGTCATAATCCTCTTCACCTCCCAAGGATTCCCAAGATTTCTGGACATAATCTCAGTTTGCAGAGTAACATACAATGAGGAAGGAGGAAATAAGCCTCTGCAGTAGACAGCTCGGGGCTATTTCCCTGCTCTAGCGCCTCCCAGCTGTGTGTCTTAGGAAAGCTGCTTGACTCCTTCCACTCTTGGTTTCTAAACTATGGGGATAATAAGGATGCTATGGCAAATGCCTGTAATCACAGTCACATTGGGAGGCTGAGGCAGGAGGATTGCTGAGTTCAGAGACAGCCTGGGCAACCTATGGAGATACATCACAAACGGGGTTAATATCAATTTCTCTTTTAAAGGATCATCTTGTGCCCAGTCCTCAGTCGTTTGCATTTGTTTTTGCCTTCATTGCTATAAATGGCAAACCCTCACAGCTCCGTGAAGGAAGTACTGCCATCATTTATCAAGGAAAGGTGACAAAAACTAAGCCCTGCAGAAAGCAATCATTGTAGTGACCTTGATCCAAGCTGCTTCTCCCTGAAGCCAAACTTCTCAAGCACAAAGCTACAGGACTCTGCCATTTGTAACTTGGAGCTGATTTTCTTATTTTCAAAGCTTGGTTTGGAGATTCAGCAAAGAAAGAAAGGTACAGCAATAGCTTAGCTGCTCTTCTCCTGACTTTGGCCATGGCCGTAGATCTCAGGCTAAGAAGGAGCATGCCATGAACCTGAGAAGAGTTCAGGGATATTTCAGTAGGTTTTTCATCTCATGCTTTGGGAGTCTATGAATAAATTGACAAGCTTTCTGAGTCAGGGACACTTTGGCCTGTGCCAGAACTGCTTCAGTGGGTCTGATTGTCCTCTGTCCTATTTCCAATGCAAACCTATCTCTTAGGCCTGAGTGGCCTTCAGAGCTATCAGCCTCACTGTGGCCAGAAGAGACAGCTGTCTGGAGGCTGGCCCCTTTGTTCCGGAGAAGCTGGTAAATCAGCAGTAATCCCTGATTCACAGTGATAATCAGCTCCCTGTCTGAACAGTCAGGGCTGTGCAAAATAACAAGTGGGGCCGCACCTGTTCTGAGGGTCTGGCACTCAGAAAGCAAGCTGCTATGAATGGCCCAAGGCCCCACACAAACAGCAGCTGCGGTCTGGAATCAGGGCATTGTTAACATAAGAATGGGGCTCAGCCATGCCAGCCAGTCAGACTGCTAGGCAGCCAGCTAGTTCTCTTCTCCCCTCCTCCACATCTTGCCTGGAAGACCAAATGGGCCACCCTCATTGTAGGCAGACAAGCTTTAGGTATCTTTTTACCTGTGCATTGATCAATATTTTATTCGTAGGCAAAAGAGCAGTTTTCTGTCTTCAGACAGTGTTCAAGTGGAGGGAGAATCACTATTTCCCAAGTTTCCACTCTAAGGCAAGTACCCATGGCATACAATTCCAGGAGAAAATGATGTATAGAGACTACAAAGCAAATAGTGACATGCTGTACGAATACAAAGTAGCCCATGTGGCCCTTCTCTGGGGCAAATATAGGGTAGGAGGCAGAAAGGCCTCTACCCTCTTGACTCTCTTGGACCCCCTGTACCAGCAGGGACTTAGAACTCATTGGAAATTCAGCTGCTGAACTCAGACCCCAGCACCACTGAATCAACTATCTGAGTTTAGTAAGGTTTTAATGATGATTCTGGTGTATATCAGTGTTTGAGAAATACTAGACTAGAAAGCAAGAGAGTGGGTTTAATACATTTTCATACTTCAAAGTGCATAAATAAGCTTTCTAATGATAAAAAAGCATCTCTCAGATTGTAGTTTCACCCACTACTAGGGGTGTGACAAGAAAACCAAGCCACTTACCCACTTTGAATTTGTTTTCTCATCTGTAAAGGGGAACAAACCCCACAATTATAGGTAAAGTAAGAGGAAAATTAATAAAAATGTGCATTAATGTGACTAGTGCACTGTGTGCTATATGATCATGTCTCAATAAATAGTTCTCTTGTTTGTTTTAGTTTTAAGACAAAGTGTTCCTATGTAACTCATGTTGACATGATACTTGCTCTGCAGCTCAGTCTAGCCTTGAACTCACAAACCTCCTGTCTCAGCCTTCCAAATGTTGATGGTATGAGCATCTACATCAAACATATTACTACTACTACTACTACTACTACTACTACTACTACTACCGTTATTATCAGTCTACTTGGCAAATAACACAATTATGCCAATTTCTGAGGACTCGGATGTTGGCTTGTCCCATTGTATACTGATGGATAAACACTTCTTTTTCTGCTATATGAATTTAAGGCAAAGGATTACTTAATAACATTTCATATTTTTAAAAGATTTATTTATTTATTTTATTTATATGAGTACACTGTAGCTGTCTTCATGTACACCTGAAGAGGGATCCCATTACAGATCATTGTCAGCCACCATGTGGTTGCTGGGAATTAAACTCAGGACCTCTGGAAGAGCAATCAGTGCTCTTAACTGCTGAGCCATCTCTCTAGCCCCCATAACATTTCATATTTACAAAGAAATTTCAACATTTTATTATGAACATGGCCAAAACATCTACTTCCTTCAAGTCTAGAATCATTTGAGTGTCCTCGCAATTGTGGATTATTATAGATTCCCACATAGCCTATCTTGCCTGCTCTTTTGTTATTTTAAATCTCCCTGACAGTGCCATGCGTGTGTGTGTGTGTGTGTGTGTGTGTGTGTGTGTGTGTAGTCATCTTCACACATACATACTTTCACTCTGATTAGCTTCTGGCATAAAAGATTCTAAGAATCAGAAGTGAAAGGGAACTGAGAGACCATTTAGGCCAAGATGGTTCTTGCACTCTTCAAACAAGTTGTTCCAAGTCATGTTGCAAACTTGTGAGACACCCAGCATGAGAACTTGATCGAAACCTGAATCCCAGCTCCAGTCTTTGACTCAATGACAGTTTTGATTTAAAACAAAAACTTTTCGAAGCTAGAAAAATTAGAAGCTTAATTATTGATGAGAGTGTGCACAGTTTCTGAATGCAGTTGAAAGGCCTACACTTTGAGCTTCACAATTTGGAAGAGTATATAGAGGCCATGAGCTCCTCTCCAAACTAAGAGCTCACTGACAGTTCCAATAGGGGTTGCTACTCCAGGACTGGATAGGCTTTCGTCCTTGGCTTCTCGAAGTTCTGACAGAGAAAAGAACATTCTGTTTCACTAGCATGGAAGCAAACTTTCTATAGCTTTAGAAATGATTCCTTCAGCCAGGCAGTGGTGGTACACACCTTTAATCCCAGCACTTGGAAGGCAGGTGGACCTTTGTGCATTAGAGGCCAGCCTGATGTACAGAGCAAGTTCCAGAACAGTCAGGTTCCTCTGTGTAGAAAAAAAAAAGACCCTTTCTTAGACCTACACAGGTCAACCAGCCCAACCCCAGCATTTATGGGATAGATGATCTCCTGATTCCACCTCTTATGAGGAGCTATTGGCAATGGATAGTGAGGGGTGGAGTTTTTTTTTAAATATTATATGTACTGACATGTTTCCCACGATGAAATGGGTTGCTCCACAACCATGTGCATACGGGCATCACTAGATTTACCCAGTTATCAAAAGAAAACAACATGAAATTAGAAGGTGGCATATTGTGGGGACACAGGAGAGAACTTGGAGGGGGAAGTAGGCCTGAGTAATATGTAAAAGTATTAAATTCTCACAATTAAAAAAGAAAAATTTGAAACTACTTAAATTACATAGTAAAATACTAGAGATATGTTAAATAGAGTCGTTAAGCTACACAATGCTATGCTACTTTACATGTGAAGCTAATCAAGGCCAGTGCCTACATTGAGAATCATGGGTATCCTCAGGCACAATGACTTACTTCATGTCTATGACAGGCACTAGAAACCCTGAATTGAAAGTCAGAAGAAAGAACTTAGAACACTATCAGAAGAATACATCAGGCTGAGACTTTAAACTAGGTATCGTTAACAAACTCATGCATCTGAAGGTTAGGTCTCAGGCCAACATGCTACCAGCCCTTCAGACTCTTTACATTAAAAATATTCTCTTCCATTTCTAATACCCAGTAAGCTTGTTGGAGTTTGTTTTGAGGGTTACCTCAATGGCATTCAAACTTTCCCTTTGGCTGCAGAATTCTCACTCTAAAAGAAGAGCTTCCCAGGTCCTCAGAGAGAACTAAATAGATCCAAACTTTTGCTACTGAGATGAGAAATTTAACCTAGTGGTATGGTCTACTCAACCAAGCCCATTTCAGGAAAAAAAACACTCCATGAAATAATCTCAAAACCATTACCATAAGTCCGAGGGATCATTCATGGAAATATGAGAAGCTAGGAGGAGTATGCACATTCAGAAGACAGCTTAAAAGAAGCTGCTATGAAACCAGGCAACTTAGATGCTACGGTGGTCTAAATGAGAAATGAAGAAGTGCTGTCAAGATGCAAAACAAACAAACAAACAAACAAAAAACCAGAAAACTGATATTTAAAGATTTGAGACGTAGACTTGGGGAAAGTGAACCTTTTGAAAGAAAGGTAAGTGAGGCAAAGAAGACCAAGAAAGTTGTCTCCTTTAGTGGTGTCAAGTTTAGTTTTGGACACATTGACTTTGGAATGCCTATAGCATTTCAAGGTAGAAATAGACCATGGACCATTAGATAAACAAATGAGGGGATCAAGAGAGACATCCAGTGGCCATGGACATGTGGATGACAGTTGAAACCATAAGCACATATGAAATTGTCAAAAATAATATTAAGTAAGAAAAAAAAGAGAATACTAGAAACACCCATATTTCACATCTTAGAAAAATAAAACCTCAAGAAACAACTAAAAGTGAATCCAGAAATAATGGCACTATGTATTCCGAGGAAAGACATATTTTCAGGAAGACAGTGATGAGAGTTGACTCAGATGCACTGAGTAAGGTAAAAGACTGAGACATGCTCAGGAGCTTTGTCAGTTAGCAAATCACCGGTGCTCATGGCAAAGGACGTTCCTTAATAGCAGAGAACCAGACTTTACTGGAGGGAAGAGTGATTGGAAAGTGAAAGCTTGGAGATAGAAGGAGCAGATGTCTTTGGAGGTAGCTCAGCTGTGGAAAGAAGACCTAGGACAGTAGATAGAAATGAAGACTATAGAACCGAAAAGAAGGTGTTTAAAGACAAGCTGTAGTTGTTTTGAAGGAAGCAAATAGTGAATAAGATGTTGAATAGACATAAAAAAAATTGGGAAGAGCCAGGGGAGAGAAGAAAATCAGATGTTTCTCATTCAAATTTCTGCAAGTATCTTCTTGGGAGATGGTACAAGCAGTGAACTACTTTTTCTAACTTGCAGAAATTTGAATGAGAAACATCTCCCATTAGCTCAAAGTTTCAAATACTTGTTTCCCAGTTGCTGGCACTATTTGGGAAGATTGTGGGAGGTGCTACCTTGCTAGTGGAATTACATCGCTGGGAGTGGGCTTTGAGAATTTATAACTATGCTCTGCTACCAATTCACTCTTTATGCTGAGTGTTCACAGTTGAAGATTTAATCTCTCAGCTTCCTGTTCTAGCAACCACGCCTGCCATTTGATGCCATGCCTTACTGCCACGTTGGGCTCTTAGTCCTCTGGAATGATAAACCAAACTATAAACTCTTTCTCTCAAAAGCTGCTTTTGTTTATTTTATCACAGCAACAGCAACATCAAAAACCCAACAAATACAATACTCAAGGTTGAATCTGCCAATGGATTATACTAGTGTAGATTGCTCGTGATCTAGTCATCTCCGGAAATGTCCTTGCAAACAATACTAAGGGTGTGTTTTGTAGTGCACTAGGCATTTCCTCATCCAATCATGTTGGCAAAACTAAAATCATCACAGGGACCATGATGAAATTCAGGAAATGGGACAGGTGATCCGAGACAGGGTAGAAATGAAAGTAGGAAGAGACAAAGATGTCAAAGAAGCTTCAAATATAAGGCAGCCCTTGTCTCATTCTCTACCCAGAAACTTCTCCCCAGTAACTCACCATGTCACTCATTCAGAGAAGCCACAATACTTAAAATTTCCTACAAAGACCAATAAGATGTATCCTTATGTTATCTCCCAGACTTTATCTTCTAACTCAGCTTCATTTACAGTTGCTTTCTCATGGCCTTTCTCGGGATATCTAGTGCACGCTGTTCTCTCTGTAACTTTCTCCCACAAGATAGTGGTGTGGGTAGCCTCAGTCCTTCACTCTGATTAAAGCTGACCACTTTCCTCAGCATTCTCTAGCTCATCTCAGAACAACTGGAAGAAGATACATACGTCTCTGTGGTAGTCAGACAAGTTCCCGTAGATGCAGAGCCATGTTTGCTTAGGAAGAGGGTTAAGATTACCAGACTAGGAGCAGGCTCCAAACAATGTGAACATAGAAGCAAGGAAGTTCGAGCAACTCTTCATCCCACTGGCACGCTAAAGCTGCACCTCCTCTCATTCCATTCCATAACTTGCCACTCTCAAGCACCTCTGGTTGAATGCTAGAGCACAAGACAAGACCCAGCTCATCTCTTTTAAAAAGTAACTTCAGCAGTTTGCCAGCACTACTTACGATGTCTCTCTTACCTAACCTTGCATCCAGTACAAACCTGACGTTGTCTCAAAAATGAATCTACTGTGCCTGTGCACTTATCAGAAATACCTGAAGTGTTATGCATATGGCCTTAGACCCTTTTCACTTTCATTAAGTCTGTTACAGTTTCTCTTTACTGACCCATCTCTCAGTGTCTACAACTGCATGTGAAGTCCCTGGGGCTCCTCAGAGTAACTCTAAACATAACAGGGGCAAGCTGATTTTCTACACCGAAGAAGCTATCTATACCTGTCTTTAGTTCCTGGGTTGGCCTTTAAAATATGATTCATGAGACATGTTTATGAGAACTCTCTAGTATGTTTATAAAATGCAAATTTCCAGACTCCATCTCAGACCTGAAGGATCACACAATTCTCTGTAGATCTTTTGAATGGTTTACATAAAAGCAACCAAAATACTTTTGTAATATTTCATTTTGTCTTGTTTGAGCATGGTAGTTCAGTTATATTTTATAATTTTATAACTCCAAATCTAAGACCTCATAGCACACTATTTGTAGTACATGTTCCTGGGAGTCACATTGTCAACCCCAGGTCCACAAAGCCATACATCTGCCTGTACAGCTCAGGCACTGTAGGCTCTTCATCATTATTGCTATGCCCAGTCTAGACTATCCTATACATTCCCATGAGCCAATTTTTCTGTGATGACCACACAGCCTTTACTATACTGCTGAAGGATATAAACTGAAGTTAAGTATGTCTTATGCATCAGGGACATGCTAATAATTTTTGAAAGCCAATTAATGATTAAATGAAGCTCAAAGGTTGTTTAAAAGCACATGTTCCTTTGAGTGTCATATCTGTCTATTAAAAAGTTAAATCCAAAGATATATGCAAATATTTCACAAGAAAAAATTAGCTGAAAGAGAAAGAAACCATTTTCCCTATTTAATAGCATTTGATGTATTATAACTCAGGCACTTTGTTGGATATGTAGATGAGTAAAACATAATCAGTGTTCCCAAATAACTTAAATCCTACCTAAGAAGCCAACAAGTACATTCATAGCAATGACCTTTTGATCAAAGTCAGGTTTTATGATGCAGACGCTAAATAGGCACTGTATACCAAATATCATAAGGAAGAAAGCTAAACTCTGTATGCTTCAGGATGCATCCTTATATCCACAACTGTTAGCACTACTTAACAAGTGGCTCAGGTGACATATCTTTCCTGACCCTAATCTGCCCTCAATCTCCAAACCCAGTCCATCAAAAAGTCATTTTTGTTCTAACTTTAAAATGTATACTGAATCTCCTCATTTGCCTTCATGGCCACTACAACCCTAGCTTAAGTCACCAGTATATCTTTCTGAACTATTATCATGGCCTTCTAAATATCCTGATTTCTCTCCTTGCAATTTTTCAGCCCAGTTTTATATAGGTGCCCGAATGATGCTTTAATTATAAATTGCATTAATTAAATTCTTCACTTAAGTGGCTTTCCACTACGGTCAATATAGAGAACTCATTACTGTATGCCCAGAGAGACTCTCTGTAGGGTATCTCGCCACAGTGAACATCCTTTTCTTCCTGTGTAACTATCAATTTTAGTCATATGAATACTTCAAGGACCTACATTAAGGCCTCTGGACACATTTTTCCTTCTGTGTGGACCATTCCCTGTTTCTAGGCATTCATATTTCAGGACACGGTTTAGAAAATCATTTCCCTCAGAAAGTCCTTTCTTCATGCTACTGCCAATCTCTATTAGGCCTCTTGTTACCGCCTTTCAGACTATCTTGTTTTAGCTTTAGACCTTATTATAATTTATAAGTACCTGAATTAATTTCCCCTTATCTGTCTCTTCTACTAGTATATGAGCTTCATTAGGGTAATCTATGTCTATTTTTCTTATACTCATATTCTATGTGCCTAAAAAGTTGCCTAACATATAACAGATGACCAACATGTATCCTGTGGGTAAAAGGTTAAATTTATAAAGAAATAGAACAGTACATTAGCTATTACTATGACTATATTTACCATCTAAAACACATGTGCAATGTAAAATTAAATAGTTCAGGCAAGAAAAATTAAGATTAAAAACATTGTGTAATCCAAGAAGCAGAATTTTCATGAATCCATTGCCTTGAGAGTCCCTCAATACAAAGACTAACACATTATGAAAAGTCCACAGTGAGGTACACAGCTGGTGATGAATAGGGCAGGTTGATCACCAAGATGAAGCAGATGATGCCCTGGGAGGTGGCACTGTTTAAGGCAGGTCTTGTCACCAGGGCTCAATTCCCAGCTCTATTGATCAGGTAGGAATTGTAACTATGGCAGCATGCAGTTGCTGAACTCCTTGTATTACTTTGGGAGGAGACAAAGGACTCTCCAGCCTGTTGTCTTGGAGGAATGCCAGAAGGGAATACATGGCTGGCAGGGCTGACAGTGGAGGCGTGGTAGTAAGGAGGGGGAACTGACAGAACCTCGTGCAGTGTGGGTCCAGTGTCCTGGGGGGAATTGTTAAGCAGCTCTTCTTTGTCCCCATTTTTGTCACCATGAGAACCATTTTCAGGTCCTGGGAATCAGCTGTTCTGCAGGAGTGGACTGATGTCTATTCCTATTTGTGCAGTGCTTTTGTAGGAAGCCCTCACCATGTCAGGAGTTCCCTCATGCAAAAAGCTCATCCCTTCTGCTCACTTTCAACAGTGGATACATCACAGATATCAAAAGGCTCAGCTGGGGTGGGTTGGCCTACTGGAAAGTCAAGAGCAAGAAACCCAGAGAAGTATTTAAGATAGCAACAGAACAATGACAGCACTAGCTGGAATAATACTTGGATATTCCAGGAAGTGTCCTATGAGCTTCGCAGGAATCACCTCATTTGTTGTAAAACAAACAAACAAAACAAGAACGCCTTAAGACTAAATATCATCATTGTCCCCATTGCTTTGGTGAAGAAACAAAGGTTTAACAAGGTCAAGGGAATGGTCAACCATCTCCACCAAACTCCACGAAATCTTATTACAAGGAAGGCTGGCTGCCAGAAAAGGCAGCACGAAGACACGCACACCATCCACAGACATGTATAAATTACCTCTGAGTCCTTACCACAATTCAGTGAGGAGGTAGGCTCTTGTTTGCAGTGTGCATTTCCTTTCACAGAGTTTAGGAAATTAGGTGATTAAGGAATATATCAAGGGTTGGAAATATAGCTTAGTGGCATAGCACTAGTCTGGTGTGCATAAGACTGAGTTGGCTCCATATCTGGTACTGCAAAAACAAACAAGAAAAAGAAACATCCTAGGATCACCTAGTGGGAGAGTTACAGCTATCACTGCATTATGGTTTTCCTCAAGACAGATGTTTCACTAGAGGAAACCTAAATACAACACATTCAGATACAAACATTGTACTTAAGGATTTGCACTGGCTTGGATAGAAATAACCCCACGGATCCATATATTTGAATGTTTGGTCACTAGGGAATAATGATACTTGACAGACATTAGGATGCATGGCCTTGTTTTAGTGGGTGTTGCTTTTTCAGAGGAAGTGTATGACTAGGAGTGAGCTTTAGGGTTTCATATGCTCAACCCAGTTCACTTCCTGCTCCCTGTGGATGGAGATGTAGAACTCTGAATTACCTCTTTAGAACTATGTCTGCCTGCGTGCCACTGTGCTTTCTGTCACGATGTCAGTAGACTAAACCTTTAACCTGCAAGCCATCCCCAGTCAAATATTTTCCTTTGTAAGAGTTGCCATAGTCATGGCATTGACTAAGACTGACTTTTTACTTAACAATAGTACTAAAATAAAGAGCATTCACTAGAATCCAGGCTTTGAATCTAGCAATATGCAGTCTAACACTCTTGCCATAATAGGCAACAGCAGAGTTCTACTTCTTACATAGACGCATGATTGCAAGATGGCACCAGTCTCTATGAGGTCATGCATTGCCAGTGGTTTGGGTTGCAAGCAGTCAAGAAACTGCATGAGATTTTTAACACTGTCTTGCTAACACAGTTCTCTTAGGTGATCTTGTCTAAGTATATTCTAAGTTCAGTATTTGTGGGTCTATTTAAGACTAAGCTATTATACTTGATAGTCCAGGTGCCTTACTTTTTAAACATGCATTACATGTGTGTGTGTTGAACGAGTTTATGTGCGTTTTGCCATGTACCCATGCAGAGGTCAGAGGACAATTTGTAGGAAGTGGTTCTCTCCTATCCTCTCAATTCTGGGGATTGAACTCGGGTCATCAGCCTTGGCTCCAAGCACCTTATGGGCTAAGCCATCTCAATGGCCCCAGGTTTTGTGTTTTGGGTTTTTTGTTTGTTTGTTTTTGTTTTGTTTTTAGTGGAAACTTCTAGATTTTTTATGGAAACCATTTCTTTATTATGTACTTGGGGGGGGGGGTGCTGACATGAACATGACACAGTGAGCATGTAGAGGTCAGAGAATATCTTTCATGAACTGCTTCTTGCCTTCCATCTTGTTAAGGTGAGGTCTTTCTTGATGTTTTTGCCACTGCAGTACATACTCCATTGCTGGCCTGTGAGTTAACAGACAACTCTCATGTTTCTGCCTCCCATATTCGCATAGCAGTAGTAGAATTACAGATGTATGCCACCAAATCTAGCTTTGTAGGTAGTTGCTAGGTTTTCTAGGTACTGGGCTCAATATCAAATCCTCAGACTTGCTCAGCTGGCACTTTTCCCAACTGAGCAATCTAGTTGGCCCCAACAGAGTGTCTAGATTTTGGACCACATTCCTTTCACAGCAGTCTGTATATAATGATTTGGCTGCTTCAATATCTCCAAGAGGAACGGAGACTAAGGATCATGACAGATGGAAGAACAAGCCTAGAAAAGCAGAGTGACTTGTCAGCATTAAATATGGAGCAAACTACTGACCTTGTTACAAGAAAGACCCTGGTTCCTGATATCTATTGACTATCATGATTGAAAATGGCAATAAAGATGACAGACACCGCAGAAAACAGCTGCAAGTACTCTCCCGAGGACTTCAAATCGAAGGGGATTTTTTAGAGAAATAATACCTAGCACAAAATATTGCCAGAGAGAGCTAAGGAAAAGAAACCAAATGGTCTGTTTAAGTACTGGAAAATTATTTTTCTATATGCATTTATTGTTTCTTTTTTGAGGTTATAATATAATTACAACATTTCTCTCCTCTCGTTCCTCCCTCCAAACCCTCTCATACACCCAAGAATCCAAGCCAATAAGACACTTGTCATCTTATTTCTGGGCCTTTATTCTAGCCCTCCTTTCAATTTAATCCTCTGTCAATTAAAAACATCCAGAAATTCATTCTTGACCTCCCTGAAGTCCTCTAGATCCTTTGCACCAGCTTTCTTATGGGAGGAGAAGGAAAAAAAAGTCTCCTTTTCTATGATCTTGGAAACTAACAATAATCACAGGAGCCTTTGGGGACTGACCTTTCACTGACAATAGGTACAGATCTATTTGATTATAAGATCTCAAGTCTCCAAAGCAGTCTTGTAGCCCCATCCCTACAATAATATATAAAAATAGCCCTGGAAACATTATGCTGCCATTCAAAAGAACTCCTTTGCTTTCTTTCCCATTCTTTAAAGTTATTTCTGGGTCCAGAATAGATTCTATCTATTGGTCCATGCCTTTCCTTTTGATATAACATAACTATATTACCAGTGGGGGCTCTGATATCAGACTAGCCTTGACACTTGATGCCCCAGGACGACACAGATAAATTCACAGTGCTACTTCCTCATCTTCAAAAATGTGTGCAAGTTACTCAACTGCTCCTGGCCTCATTTTGAGTCTCCGTGAAATGGAGATGCTAATAATATTGACTATATAGCACTGTAGAGGGAATCACATGAGACATGCAATACCTGGCATATAATAAATATTCAATAAATTGGGAACTATATATAAAAAGGAAGACTGTCTTCTGAAGAATTTCCTTAGCTCCACCTTTCCCTGTGTAGTGAAGACAAAGGCTAAGACATCAAGACACAAGGTACTAGCTAGGTAAGAAAAATGGATGGATGCTGATACTGACTCCTTTTCCTCTGGTGTCTTAAGGGCAGGCTGGTATTAAAACAGTACCAATAGCAGAAAGAAACCAAACCAGTGATGTGATCAAGGAGGGACATGCCAAGTCTCTGGAGGCTGGAGGCAGCTACGGAATGACAATCTAAGCTGTTGAGATCCTGTGGAACAGGAGAGATTCACTGCAACACTGTGGGTTTCATAATGTCAAGAGAAACCAAAGTTGAAACAGGTCAAGGATATGGCAACTCAGAAGAAAAGCAAAAGAAGAGTGTCAAGTCCATAGGTCTAAGAGCTGTGGATGCAACATGGCCTTTTCTCAATAATACTTTTTTACAGAACAATTGTTTGTGCCTACCTCCACCCTGAGATGTAAACTGCTCACATTGGTGAGCAAGCAGTCAGTTTGTTCATCCAAAGTTGAGGTGATGACCAAGAGCAGGCAACTCCGCATTCACCTCTGGAGAAACCCACCCTGGGGAATTAGCTGAAACACAGCCTCCTCCACCTTTGGAAAATGCTTGTATTCCCTTGGGCCAGAAAACCTCAGAGAATCTGCCTCCTGGAAGTTCCCCTAGGGCAGGGTCCCATCTCCTCCAGAATAACTAAGGAAGTTAGTTCCCAAGTAGATCACCAAGTCTACATCTAGACATTCACAATCTGCTGTTTGAGGTGGATCTTGCTATATATATATATTTCAAAAGTGTTCCTAGTGTTTCTTTCACAAGGTTGCCTTTCATTTTAAAGATGAAAATATTTCATTAAAAACTTAAGAAAACACGGTAAAGATTATCTTGCTAACTATTGTCCATATTTTATATGTGAGGAATGCAGAGACATTCACACAGTTGTTTTTAAATCATGAGTAATTACTATCAAAATGAGAACTGAAACCCAGGTCTTCTGCCTCCCAATTCACTGTAAACACTATTTTCAGTGTCTTTACTTTGAATTTCCATCTTTCTTTCCTTCCTCCTTTATTTCTTTTTCTATGTTTCTGTTATATTTGTAAATAAATATTTATTCTTGGTTTTATTCAGAATTTTAAAAACAATCTTACATTCACAAAATTCTATGGTTTTCCTAGCTCTATCAAAAGCACCAGGTATAACATTCAAAGTAAAAGAAAAGTCAGATATCTTAGTACATGCTTGCAATCTCAATGTCAGGGGACTTAAAGAATCACACTTTCCAAGCCAGCTGGAGCTAAGTTAGTGAGATAATGTCAAAAACAAACAACTCAGGGCCACAGTGGGTAAATCACTCCATACCCAGTGCGAAGACTTGAGCTAGTTTCCCAGAACCCACATAAGCTGGATACAGTAGTAGGTACCTCTAACCCACCAATCCTATGGTGAGATGACACGCAGACGTAGAAGAGTCTCTGGAAGCTCACAGGTCAGCAAGCCCAGTGTGCATTGAGTAATAAAAGATTCTGTCTCAAAACAAAACAACAAAAACGAAAACGAAACAAAAACAAAAAAAAAAAAACAAAAAACAAGCTGGAAAAATGAGGACAATTACCTGAAGTTATCCTGTGACTTCCACACAAATGCTATGGCACGCTCACACATGTATGCACGCTCACACACACACACACACACACACACACACACACACATACACACACACACAATGGGCAAACACAAAAGATAAAAAAATGCAAAATGATAAAGACTTCCTTTGAAAATAAATGACCTTTACTCTTGCAATCAGTAAAAATACATCATATAGATTTATGTGTCAAAACCATAGCTGTGGGTTTTTGTGCTGAAATTTTAAAACATTCAGCACTGACAAANAAGCGGCCTAGCTAGAAACCAGGACATTCATTAGCTTAACAACTGAAGCAATTTTTTAACGCAACAAAGATGAATAATGACAATATCTACCCATAAGCTCTCCTCTCAAGTTTCCCTACTCTAGTCTGATCTCTTTGAAGAAAAATTAAAAAGAAAATGCATTAAATAAGACCTAAAACCGTTTGCCAAATACCAAGATTTTAAAGTGAGAAACCACAATTCATAATTGTCAATAACTCAAGTAGCACCAATCATTCCTTTGAGGGCAATAACCCACCCATTTTCCAACAGCTTGGAAAGATTTCAAAAGCAGGATGTGCTAATGCCACAGTAGAGGAAGGAAATGATGGATAACTGCAAAGGGCACTCCTAGGTCTATTAAATGAGAAGCTTCACTTTAAGGGCACCTATACTCCTCTCTAGAGGAGAAAAGCTGGTAAATTGTTAGGTAGCAAGTGCCAGTGAGAATGTCAGAGTCATTCCTGGTACTGCCTAACTCCCAGTGCTTTGCCTTTTCTGACGCATTCAGCATCTATAGAACGAGTAAGCAAACACTGTCACAGTTTTCATGCTCACCCATGCTTCTGCCACACCCTAAGGATGCTAATGTTACAACCCTGCTCTTCAGACAATCCTTAACTCACTCAAATGATCACCCTCATTTCTATCTTCTTTTCAGTCACAGACCCTACCCCACATCTAAAGCAAACAACAGAATCCCTTTAAGCAAACAACAGAATCCCTTTGACATCCCTCTGAATGCTGGCAGAGAAGAGGAATGAGCAGATGAAGCAAGGTCAGGGCAGTCAAGAGAGAACACCACACCTGTGCCTGCTTGCCACTATTCCCTTTGCAGAGAGTGACATCACTGTTTATTTCTCCTTAAATACTTCTCAGGGGAAGGCCTCAAATTTGCCTCTTTGCAGCAAGCACACTTAGACAGCTGCTGATTAATACTGAACACTCAACGTCCAGAAAATTCTAGAATCTATCTTACTAATCTTAAAGGTCAGTGCACATGCAGCAATGACATTTTCCCAAGTTTGTTTGTTTGTCATTAAATTTTCTTAATTTACTTCTTGAGAATGTTATTCATTACATTTCTTTACCCTCTCCCGGGTCTTTATCCTCCTCCACCTATCCAACTGCTCCTGAGTATGGGGTGTGCCATGGTGTGTATTTGATAAATCTGGTGTCACTTTACTTGACAAAAACTGATTTTTTTCTCTCCCAGTAGCTATCAATTACAAATAGATTTTTGTCGAGGGTGGCGGGGCTTTGTGCCCATTTAACCCTTCTCCTTGTTGAGATTTCATGATGTCATCTGATCTAAGACTGCGCTGGTCTTGTACTTGCAGCTACATATTTCTTAACACAATGTGTAGCTCTAAAGTCAGTCTGCTACTGGCTGGTGTTTTTGGTCACTGGAAGCAGAGATAAGCTGAAAAAGCCATCTATTTCAAAGTGACTTTACGGGATTTGATTTGGAAAATTATTTCAAAATAGTTATAGTTGGAAATATACTTTAAAACATATTTCCTGGGCTGGAGAGATGGCTCAGCAGTTAAGAGCACTGACTGCTCTTCCAGAGGTTCTAAGTTCAATTCCCAGCAACCACACAGTGGCTCACAACCATCTGTAATGAGATCTGATACACTCTTCTGGTGTGTGTCTGAAGACAGCTATAGTGTTCTCATATACATAAAAATAAATAAATCTTAAAAAACATATTTGCTTAAATAATTAAAGGTGAACATATATTACATATATTCCACATATTATTAGGGTATTTTGTGTCTCTTCTTTTATGAGATCCAGCATGAGTTTCTGCCTAGAGTTTGATTAAGGAGAAGCCTGAAGTTTTGACAATATCACCCCTGGCAGGCTACACAGGACAGACAAGACCCAGTCCCAGGAATAGCTGGGCAACACAAACTGAATTTGATCAGGAAAGAAGGAAAAAACATAATTTCAAAGTTGGGTGAAAAGAGATGGGGTGATGAGAGGGTGTTTAAAGAAAAAAGATGCCGAGAATTAATATATTCAAAATACATTGCATGAAATTCTCGAATAATTCATAAAACTGATTATGAATAAATGTGCTTTTTAACCCTTACATTATCAAAGATTAAAAGAGAAACTCTTGTTACACTATGTTCGGTTGTTATCACTCTTTTCTGTAGGAAGTGGAGGATGAGTGGATCTGACGGCAAGAAAAGGGGGAGTTAGAGGGGAAGAGGGAGGAGAAACTGTTCCAGATAGATTGTATGAGAGAATAAATAAAAAAGAGAGAGTAATTCTGGGATTAGTGAGGGAATCATGTGGATAAATGGTCACTGTTGATGGAAATATAAGACAATAGCCAAATTTAATATTAGTTTGGTAAGAGCTATTAAAATCAGATATGTACAAACAAAACCTTTTGAACTACCAATTTTATGGGTGTCAATCTATACAACAGAATGTTTGCAAAAGTATCCTGAGATTTATGTACCATAAAGTATAATGCACCAATATTTAACAGCATTAAAACAGGAAATAATGTAGAACTTCATCATAAAAGTTTGAATTATACTATGCGATTATTAAAAAGAACAAAGTAGTTCCTGCACATTTGGGTACTGGCAAGAAAGTACCCAAATGTGGTTTAGTGAAAAATACGTGGGTATACACATATATTTAAAAAAAAAGCCTGCACAAATACACACAATAAATTGTGAACGTGGCAGTGAATCAAGGTTGAAGAAGCAACTAACAACCTACATTGTATTTCTGTTTTTGTAATAAACATTATACATGAAAGTCTAAGGGAAAGACTACTTAGGGGACAGAAAGAGGGTAGGAAGAGATGGGAGAGAGACGTGTAAGGGTAAAGAATGAGGATGAGCATTCTCTGTCTATGTTATATTCATATTTCCAAAGAGACAGGCTGTGCCAATATCCCATAATATTTAGCTCCTTCTCCTCCTCAACCTCCAATAGCATACTTTCAAGGACACAGTGTTCCAGCTTCTGATACAAGTTTTTCTTTTGCTCCTTTCCTTATTTTTAATTAAAAATTTTTATACAATGTGTTTTGATCACGATGCCCTCCTTCTCAAAACCTCCCAAGCACTTCATGGCCACTGACACTCCTCTCCTCCTCTCCTCTCCTCTCCTCTCCTCTCCTCTCCTCTCC
>NC_034613.1:121981273-122004325 GCF_900095145.1 Mus pahari | reverse complement strand
CTCTCTCTCTCTCTCTCTCTCTCTCTCTCTCTCTCTCTCTCTCTCTCTTTTCGTATAAGCAAACAAAACAAGCAAACCATAATTGGAAAAAAGAATACAAAAAATACCACACAACCATAAACCCACAATATTGGCAAACATAATATAAGCAAGACCAGCAAGAACAAAACAGTGCCAAAGCAAAGCAATATGAGACAGCAAGTCTGAAGAAGTCCCAGAGTTCATTTTGTGTTTGCCATCTACTGCAAGGCATAGGGCCTGCCCTTCAGTATGGTTGAGAACTTCATACATGAATACTGAATCTCCATCTTCATCACCTCTGCCTTCCTGATACAACTACTCCCATGTTCACTCTTTCCCTCCAAAACTCATATAGACAAATTATTATTGCTTATATACACCTGTATGTATATTTATGCACACACATGTATATCCCAAGTCATTTATATTTGTATGTACATGTGTTCAGGGATAACTACTTGGGATAGAATAACCTATGTAGAAGCTCATCCTTGGAGTAAACTGATCCTACATCTCTCAGCAACAATTGATCACCTACAGGTATTCCTGCAGGAGTGGGACACTATAAAATTTTTCTTGTCCATGTTAACATGCCAATTAGTAATGTCATTTTGCTGGGATTGTTCAGGTAACTATACCGTTAAAATTTTATGAATACATTTTTTTCTCTCAACTCTGGGGGCTATTTGGGTGTCCTGGATCTCTGGTTCTGACAGTCCTTCTGTCCCTCCTTCTGGAGGGGAAGGGGCATCTGCTCTAGGTTCTCAGTGGATGCTTAAAAAAAAAAAATCCCAGTTTCTACACTTCCGTAGATACTAGATTTTTGTAAGACAGAGATCTCTATGAAGTCTAATTCTGACACTTTGGTTGGCTGCTTGGCTTGGTGAGTCATTAGTAGTGGAGAGAGACAGAGCAAAGTCTTGTTTCTTTGGGGGGGGGCGGGGTTCACTAGATGCCTATCCCTCTGTTAAGTCTGCTTTATGAGAGCCCTACCAATCTTAGACCTAGATGTGATTCTCAAGTTTCATTTAACAAATCAACCCAAACTCTCTTGAAGCACATAAAATGACAGTACAGTAGGTTGGCAGGATCATTCATTCTCAATGAGTAAAGGCACTTGCCTGACAATGAGTTCAATCTCCAGGACCCACAAGGTAAAAGGAGAGAACCATTTCCTGCAAGTTGGTGTGTGACCTCCATATGTGTGCCCACCCCTACCCCAAATAATAAGCTGTTTTTTCTTATCTATTAGGATGGCTTGTATTACTTGGTAGCTATGTGACTTGTCCTTTTTTCACCATCCAAACATGAACCTTCCGCAGATCTTCCATTCCATGGCTCTCTCCTCCTAGTCTAACATCTTCACTGTGTGTCCCAGTACACTGGATAGCTATGCTCACTTTCCAGCATCACACTGTCCTCAAGTCGAAAAGACTTCTTTTATGTATGGCTAACAGGCTTCTTTCCTATTGTAGCTGCAGCTTGTTGCTTTCACGTGGTGAAGAACTAACAAATCATTGCACAGAAGACTCTAAAATCAGTATGTCCAACACCTGCCTATCAGATCCAATCTCAAGCTGAGTTTGCTATGGTGGTTATCTATTGATTCTCAAGAGGATAATAATTCCATTCTCCATTGAAGGAAGTTTGTAAAGAAAATAATTTACAACATCAAGGTAATCATGAAAGTTCAGTGCCCATGTAAATACTATTTTATTTGTATTTAAATTACCTTAAAGATGCCCGCCATCTTGTCAAAATGGAGTCCTGAAATAGATATTTAAGAGGTGTGTCTTGTAAATAGGAGTCTAGCCCTGAATGGAAACTTGAGTCACTGGAGAGGAGCCCTGCAGCCATAAGCTCTCAGAAATGACCCTTCAGAACTGTTTCTGAAAGATAATTAGTGTGAAGAATAAAAGCAACTTTCCAACCAAATTTAATTCCCACCTCCAGTGTTCTCTGGTCAGCAGGGTGTGCTCAGATTGATGAGTTTTGCTGAATCTGTTCTGATGGCAACTGCAGATCAGGAAATTAAAGGGCATAGTGAAATTTCCAGGATGTGAAAGGAAATAAGCTCAGAGAAGTGACTCACAGAGGTTGAATGAGGATAGGTCCTCATAGTCAAAGCACAGTAGAGAGCTGAGGTCAGCAGCCCCAAGTGCAAAAGGTAAACAGGATTTGGGCTTGAATAATCAGGAATGATTACCTGACATCTTCGCTTCCCCTTCATAATAACCTTGAGGTCATATACAGCCTTTCTTCTAAGGAGCTCAAAATACTTTGCAAAGATATCTTAGTTGTCATCACACCATTGCAGTCAGTGAGCGTGATGATTACTATCAGCTTCATTTTACAGGAGGAGGAGGAGGATGGGGGAAGGAGAAGGAGGAGAAGGGGGAGGAGGAGGAGGAGGAGGAGGAGGAGGAAGAGGGAGGGAAGAAAATCTGAGACTGGTGAAGCCAGTTAGCCAGCTCATCTTTTATCCAAGTATACCCAACAAGATACCAAGTGCCTCTGAACTCAGCAGAAGATTCTATTTAACCAGCATAGTCCTCAAATACTCTTAAAATCAAGTGGTAGGACTGGCTTTATAGACAAACATATATCCTTTTTTTTTCCCCCTGGAGAGTCACAATATGCAGTAACCCTGTAGAATCTTTTAAAAGCTCTGGAATTAACAAACCTATGCGCTTGAAGCAAGAATTTCCCTACGTTGACTACAAAACTCTCACTCTTCTTTCTTTCTCCTGCCTTCTCACTCTATCTGACCTATGGGCACTCTGTGCTGTTTGGAACCCACACCAAGAAGTGTTGAATTAGGATTGGGTTGACAGCAGGCCTATCAGCTCCATTCCAACCCAAGCTAATGAGGCACTGGAGTACGCTCTTTTCTTAGTAGAGATACTGTCTCATACTTTCTGGTGTCCACAGCTAATGAGCAAAGAACCTCTACATGACCAAAGGACCCCAGGTCACCCTTTTGTACTTCAAGGCATTGGCCAAATAGCCTAAGAAGCTGATTCTACTCCCATCTACTTCTGCTTATATTTCTTTCAAACAGAGCCTAGGGCTACAGGAGGCTTCATTTAAGGGAGGATGTGTTCATGGTGCCAAGCCATAGCATTGGAGTTCATACTCGTCACTAGCATAATCGTGGACCATCAGGCACTTTAAGTGGAAATCATCAACCTCCAGTCTTACTTTTACTACTATTCATCAACTTATGCAATCAGTACCAACACAGTAAAACAGAAAACTCCAAATGAGCTTCTGCTGTATCTTAATTGCATGAGTATTAAAGTAGTCATTATATATCCATTTCAAAACCAATATAGAGCACAGAAATCTTGTGCTACCGTTAATTACCAGTGACACTACTAAAAGTACCTAAAATGTAAAAGTCCCTGAAGATTCTGTCCTGATTAATTTCATACGAGCCAGATGACAAAAGATCACAGCTAATGGATTTGATATTTATTGCTATCATTTTCATATTTTCCTTTAGTGTTTATTAAACATTCACAGCATGAGGGGAAATTCCTGCATGGAAATTGGTAACTTGTTGCACAAGAAATCAAGGTAATATAGATATACCTGTCTTTATCCACTGACTATGTGAAAAAAGAAATCTGTAGAAACGCAATTTTGGTAAAAGCAAGTTCGCTATAAAGATCAGAGGGTGACTGCTATTTATTTTAAGAGTATTTGGTTGTGAGCCCTTTTGTAAAGCAACCATTTCTGCTACTTGAATGTGTCCCATTAAGGTCATTTGCATTGCAAAGCTACATTCCCTTATATCAGATTTGCTTAAAGCAAAACACACTTAGATTAATAAATGAGGCAGACGTGTCTTAAGGTGGGGATGCATCAATCTGCAATGCTGGCTCTTTTCAGATTCACACTTAATCATCATTCTAACCCATGGAGACACATTCTGAAATTGCAGAGAGTTTGACAGTAATACTTGAGATTCTCTGCAGTTTTACTTAACTATAACCTCTCTGCCTTTGCACATGCTGCTCCTTGAGCTTAGGATGCCATTCTCCACTTAGCCACCTGGTGAATTAATTCTGCAAGACTTGCTTGACTCAAATGTCACTTTCCCAGTGAAGCCTGCCTTGATCAGAACCCCCACCCCCAACCAGGCATCCCCCCTCCTCTGTGCTTCCACTGTACTCTGCCCATCCCTAGTCATCCAGTTTCCAAGCTCTAGCTTGCATAACAGCCTGCACTCCTTGAGAACTGATCTGATGTTTTATTCATTTCCATATTTCCAGTGCCTAACATTACTACTGACACATGGCAGGTATGCAATAAATGTTGGATCCTTTGATCGCAATCTTTAACTGCTTACCTGGGGGACTGGAAAAGCACTGCCCTGTCAGGAGCACATATAGAAATGTTCAAGAAACGTTAAGGAGTTTTATTCATTTTTACGGACCTTTCTTTGATTAAAAACAAAATGGCTACACACTTTATCGTGTGTTACAAGAGAACAGAAACGACCCTGTATTGAAATTTCGCAATCAATTAATAAGTGCACTTGGTTTGCTTCCTTTTGCTCTAAGCGTGCAACTTTCGTCCTAGCACAACACAAACTTCCTAGCAGTTGAGGATCCACTAATTACAGGAGGTAGGGGAGGCACCCAGGGTTCACTGTTAAGAGCATTGGAATCTCATTGGCTGAGAGAAGAGAACCTGCTTAAGAAAGTTCCGAATCTTCTGTGGGTAGGGTGTAGAAATACAGTCAAAATGTCCACCAGGGTTTGGTCAACCTAGGTGGAAATTTCTCGTGCAGAATGTACTAAGTAACTGACCCAGCGGGGGGCGGGGGATTTCCATCACTTTGAAGTCATCATCACCCTTTCGAATGTGGGCAAAACAGGCTGAACCTGATCAGCCTGCCTGCATGTTGCTGCAGTCTGGTTTGGCATGGGATGAGACCCAAGGACATGAAATGCCAAGAGTAGCCCAGCCCCATGGCGCAGAACACACAGGGACACATAGTGAGAGAGAGAGAGAGAGAGGGAGAGTCAAATGCACCAGTTCAACTCACACAAAATTCCACACAAAATCTACACCACGTCCCTGGCACACAGTACTGCATTCCTGTATGCCCAGTCACATACAGGGAGTGCCCCCTCACATTCTCTTACTTCCCTAATGTGCAGGGGCCCACACCCCACATCACTAGAAGACAGCAGCCTAACCAGGATCTAGAAGCTGCTAAGGACTGGTTTTGTCCTGTGTAACAAAGCCCCAGACCCCCAGGTGCCGGGCTGGATCCTCTCCATCCATCTCTCCCCGCCCCCATCCCTCAGCTCCCAGAACAAGGGAAAGCTCAGCTTTGGGAAGTGGATGCTGGAAGTGGGGGCGCAAAGAAAGAGCTTTAGGGATGGGCGGGAGCAGGAGTCCGAGTAGCTTCAGTGCTCTCTCGCCATGAACCAAGGGAGAAGAAATGGCAAAGGGACAGAGGTGCCTCTCTACACTATCTCCCCCAATCTATTCATACAGGAACACAGAAAACTGGGAAATAATCCCCACTTCTCTCTGCCCGGAGCTCCTCCCAGTGGCTCTGGGAGCCACCGGTGTTCCAGCAACCCGCAACAAAGCGCCCCCAGCACAGACCTGTTTCAACCTCTTTGAGGCAGGAGAGAAGGAAAGCTGCTGCCGACGATTCTGCCTTTAGCTGCTGGGCAGGAGGAGCCGGGGATGCGGGGAGGAGGAACAGGAATTGGCAAGGAAGAAGGATGAGGAGATAGGAGATCACAGCAGCAGCAGTGGTAGGAGGAGGAGGACGACGAGAAGGAGGAGGCTGCTTCAGTGGCAGCTGCTGAGGATGCTCTGGCTAGAGGCAGGGCTGGGTGTGCGGGGTGTGGGCTCACGTGCACCCCATGGCCCGGGGATGCGCGCGCGCTCCTGGGTGTGTGAGAGCATCTCCTTGTATTTTGACTGTGGCTATTCCAATTCCGACCTAGCCTGGAACTTGCGGTTCCTGCAACTAGGCGGAAGTGAAACCCTCTAAGTCTCCCAAGCCTGACTGTTCTAACCTGAGGCTAAGGGAAGAGGAGACAGGGGAATCCCCTCTTTTAGCCTCTCCTCCCCCCCCCCCCCGCACTTTGGTAGCTTGCATCTGCACCTGTCACTGGAATCCCTGTACCCAAAGAGAAAGGAAACTAAGGAAAGTCACTATCACTATCACTTTGAATGGATCACAGGGCTGGATGCTGTTATGACTACTAAGAAAATAATTTTTGTCTTCACTAGGGCAACTCATGAATTGGTTGCCTAGAACTTGCCCGACATTCTACGTGTTCTCCTTTCTATTGCTTTATCTCTATGTTTGTGACCAAGGTGGTATATGATGAATCCACTTTGCAGTCCACTCTCCTAGTTAGCATTACCCAGGCTTCTTTGATACCTGAATGTCACAGAATCTTCATACTGTTTTTTTTTTCCTGAAGGAGTGCAGTACTCATTTACATAAGAGCTAAGACTAGCTTCCTGATGAGAGCAGTATTGCTTATTATGAACTCAGCTTAAGACCAATATGATTCTGTGTGCATCTCTAAAGATTAAAAAAAATTGTAAAAGGCAGTTTTCTTTTATGATTCAATATTTGACGAACTTCGTGTTTGGAACCTTGTTTGTTCACTTCTCTGTACCTATATCCTTTCATGAGTATTTTGTTCCTTATTCTAAGGAGGAATGAAGTATCCACACAAGGTCATCCTTCTTGGTTTTCTTCGGTTTTGCATAATGTATCTTCAGTATTCTAAGTTTCTGGGCTAATATCTGCTTATCAGTGAGTGCATATCTAGTGACTTCTTTTGTGATTGGGTTACATCACTAAGGATGATATCCTCCAGATACATCCATTTGCCCAAGAATTTCATAAATTCATTGTTTTTAATAGCTGAGTAGTACTCCATTGTGTAAATGCACCACAGTTTCTGTATTCATTCCTCTATTGAGGGACATCTGGGTTCTTTCCAGCTTCTGGCTATTAAGATGAAAGGATGGACTATCCAAAGACTACCCCATCCGGGAATCCATCCCATCAACAGCCACCAAACCTAGATACTAACGCTCATGCCAGCAAGATTCTGCTGAAGGGACCCTGATATTGCGACCTCTTGTGAGGCTATGCCAGTGCCTGGCAAACACCGAAGTGGATGCTCACAGCCAGCTATTGGATGGAACACAGGGTCCCTAATGGAGGAGCTAGAGAAAGTACCCAAGGAACTGAAGGGGGCTGCAACCCTGTAGGTGGAACAACAATATGAACTAACCAGTACCCCCTGAGCTTGTGTCTCTAGCTGTATATGTAGCAGAAGATGACCTAATCGACCATCATTGGGAAGAGAGGCCCCTTGGTCTTGCAAACTTTATATGACCCAGCACAAGGGAAGGACTGGGCCAAGTAGTGGGAGTGGGTGGGTAGGGGAGTAGGGGCGGGGGGGGTAGAGGGAACTTTCGGGATAGCATTTGAAATGTAAATAAAGAAAATAATAATAATAAAAAAGAAAGTCACTTCTCCACTGTTTTTGAGTATTTGCCTAATGGCGTACATTCAGAGAGCACCTTGAGATTTACAAAGCACACCTTAGTCACAAAACTTTCCTACAATAGCATCCCTGTGACATAGACAGAGAGGATGCCATCTTTCCCATCTTACGAACAACAAACTGAAGTTCACCAAGATTACATAGATTTATCTAACATTACATGCTAATAGGTGGGACATCCAGAAACCTGCACATATCCGAACGCACAAACATACATGAATACACATAATATCAAACATTTTTTTTTAAAAAAGAAAATTTCAAATTCATTGGTACAGTGAGGAAAGTCGACAGTACTAACTAAAAGAGGATTTTTGCAAAAGCATTTTCAGTTAAGTTGATGCATCTAAGTGTACCACACACAGTAATGTATTCAATAGTGTTAAGGTATTTTAGGCCTCAATCTCCAATTCACAGACAGAATTATTCCTTTGATTTTGCTAATAGTAGTATAAGCATAATTTGAAATGGAGTTGCAGAACAGAAATACAATAGAAAGATGATCTGCTTGCGCTTCCTAAGGCAATAAGTTTAAAAGTGGTTTTCCCCACAAGCTAGACCTGTCTCTTCCCTAGGCCATGAAAATAAAAGATTGTCTGCCACTAAAAGAGGACAGCTGTATCATACATGGCAGTCTAAGAAGTTCTACGAGTGTGGATATGATGAAAAAGAAAAAAGGATAGTATAATGGGCAAAGCTCATCTGGAGGCAGGCAAACTGAGCTGTAAAACAATGCATAACATGCCAAAACAATGATGTACTTCTCATCTGGGTATAAAAGTGTAACAGTAAAGCAAAGTGATGGAAAGCTAAACAATTGATAGTTGTCTTTACTATAGAAAAGATAGGCAACAATTTCTTTAATGAGACTACATTAAAAACAGATAAATTTATTGTTGTTTTAAGACAGTGCTTCTCAACCTTCCTAATGCTGTGACCCTTTAATACAGTTCCTCATGTTGTGATGACCCCCAACCATGAAATTATTTTTGTTGCTGCTTCATAACTATAATTTTGCTACTGTTGTGAATCATAATATCTGTGTTTTCCGGTGGCCTTAGGTGACCCCTGTGAAAGAGCCATTCGACCCCCAAAGGGATCATCACCCACAGATTGAGAACCACTGTTTTAAGATAGTTCTCAGTATGTATCCCTGGCTGGCCAGAACTTACTGTGGAGACCAAGCTAGCCTCAAACTCAGAGAGATCTACCTGCCTTTGCCTGCCAAACTCTGGTATTAAAAGTGTGCACTACCACATCTAGACCCAGCAGACATCTTTTATTATGAGTACTGACTCAGTACTGAGGGAACACATAAGAATAATTTGCTTTTCTTCAGGGTAGTATCAAGTGTGGATGACATGAGAAACACATGAAAACAAGTACAGCTGATGGAACTTTTGTGATGGAGGACCAAGATCAGGACCAGACGGGGATGATGAAAAGAAAACACTTTGGGTTGTTCAGTGGACCCTTTAAACTCAGAACCACTATGACTGACTGGAAGGGAATACATGGTATAAACTTTGAAACAATGTACATATTTTATCCAAAGTAGTATGTTGGCATTTCTAAACAAAGTCCCATTTATCAAAAACTGAATAAAGAACTCAATTCAGACTCTATGAGAAATACCTGAATTTGATACTCCTCCAGGGACTCCCTGTTCCAGTCTAGTACTAAATAGACTATTCTTATTTCAGCCTTGCCATGTACAAAGAACCTGAGTCATAACAATGCTAACAGCCAAGCTGTAAGATAATTGGGAAGAAAGTGAAATCTGTTTCTTCTGTCTCTTCTACTCTTTCCCTCTTTACTCTATTGTTCCCACTTTCAAATTTTGGGCATCCAAGTCTTTTCAAACAGGGAAAAGGCAGGCATGGGTAATTCATTCACAACTAAATACCTATCTATGCTTTTTTATTTGTTTAATTTTATTTTTCATTTATTTACTTTACATATCGCTCACCACCCGCCTCCCAGCCACCCCTCCCAGAATCCTTTCCCTATACCCCTCCCTTTCTCCTCTGAGCAGGTGGGGATCCTCCTAGGTATCCCCCCAACCTTGTCACTTTAAGTCTCTGCAAGACTAAGCACTTCTTCTCCCACTGAGACCAAAAAAAAGGCAGCCCACCTAGTAGAATATATTCCATCCCATGTACAGGCAACAGGTTTTGGAGTAGCCACCACTCCATGATTTTTTTTTAATCATAAATCAGACCAACAATAAGAGACAAGGACAAAAATCAATAAAATGGTTCATGGAAGAAGTTTGGACATGGTGTGTGAGAAGAAGATACCTTCAAATTATAGTCAATGTCATATTCTTCATAAATAAAAGAAAACATGGGGATTCTAATAGGTGGCATAACAGAAACATAGACTAGTAAGAGATGTGGATAATTTTTTTCAGCCTGATCCCCTTGCTTTCTGGATGATCAAACAAGGGTTCATAAAGGTTCGATCTCTTTCCCAGGAGTACAGAACTCCCAAGAATAACAGCAAGTGCAGAGCTCTTCTCATTACACTGTGCTACTCCATCATCAACTTCTTAGAACACAATAACTGAGCCTTTTTCAAGTGTACAGGCATGACCAAAGGAATGAGAATAAAAGCAGGACAGGAAGGCATGCATGGAGCTTTTCCCTAGCAGTTTCTTCTGGAGGACATTTCAAGCAAGGTCATGTAGAATAATTTATATAATTCCAGGAACATAAAACTAGATGTGATACTAAAAGTATAAACAGTAAGAATGAATCTTGCATTGAATCTTGCATTTTAAAGAAAATCCCTGAAGTGATCAGGTTATAATAAACCCCTATTCAAAATACATTAGAAAAGAAAGCCTCAATAACTCAAGTTCCTGGTGTTGATAGCTCTGTTAATGAAGGCATCATTGTGCCTTAAAACAATTTAATCTGTTAGAACAGAGGGTAATGCATAGAAGTAGCATTATACAGACTGAGAAGGTTGTATTTATGTATTTAGAAATGTGTTTGTGTGTGTGTATGTGTGTGTGTGTGTGCATGTGTGCATGTGTAGAAACAATTAATGATAAAATAGGCCATGAATTTGAAGGAGACCAAGAAAGCATATAAGGGAGCATTTGGAGGAAGAAAATGGAAGGGTACAATAATGTAATTATATTATAGTTTCAAAAAATAAAAGAAATTATTTTATAAAATAGAATACATTTGTCTTAACTTCATTTCTATTTAAGGTATAGCTAGTTATGTAATACCAAGAAGCTCACGTAAGATTTATTAACTACTTTTCCTATTTCTGTATATGTTTGAGAATTTTCAAATATAGAGGAGAATAAAGATGTGGTCCCTGTCTTCTAAAAATGTCAAGGAGCAGGGCATGTCTGTAATTCCAGGTATTTGTGAGATAGACTCAGGAGGAGCACTACTTCAAAACCAACCCACACAATAATTTCCAGCTCAGCCTGGACCACAAAGGGAGACCAGCTCTTAAGAGCTAAGGATTCAGTTTAATGGTAGAGCAATTATCTAGCATGTCTGTGCCCTGGAGTTACATCCACTGCCCCACAATAAAAGATTCTCTTCTTCCCTCTCTCTTAGAAAGAACAACTGGAAGGAACTGAGTATTAGATTAGTAGTAGGTTTCAAGTAATGATATATATGTGTGTGTGTGTGTGTGTGTGTGTGTGTGTGTGTGTGTGTGTGTATTATATACTTATTAACTCATATAGGTTTCAATGTATATAGTTTTTTTTTTAAATATAGGATAGGTGTGGAACTCAGAAGGTCCACAATAGCCAAGACAACAAGTAACAAACGCTGGCATGAAAAGAGAAAGAGTGGATCTCTAATACACTGTTGGTGGGAATGTAAATTATATGGCAAGTATGGAAAAGAGTATGGATGCCTCTCAAAAACCTAAATATAGAACTACCATATGATCCAGCATCCCTACTCCTGGGTTTACATCCAAAGGAAACTAAATCATTGTGCCAAAGAGGCATCTGCACTCCCATGCTTATTGCGGCACTATTCATAATAACCAAGATATGGAATCAACCTAGTGCCTGTTCATGTATGAATGGATAAATTAAATATAGTATGCATATACAATGGAGTATTATCCAGACATAAAAACCAATTCCTGTCATTTACACAAGTGGAGAGGGAACTGGAGGACATTGTGTTAAGTGAAATAATCTAAGAGACAGAAGGGCAGAGACCATTAACATGTAGAAACTAAGCGAGTTGATTTTACAGAAGGAGAGCAGAGAAAATGTTGTCATATGATGACTAGGATATAGAGATAAGGAATATATAGAATACTGGTGACTATAAAACATCATTACATAAAGGAAAAAAACCTCCAGTGTCCTATATCATGGTACTATTATTAATAGCACTATGTTGTTGATTCCAAAATAGAATTCTCAGTGTTCCCAACAAAAAGAAGTTAAAAACATTTGAGATGATAACCACCATATATTTATTATTATAATAAAATGCACATTGCACAGCATAAGCTCTATAATTACTATATGTCAATAAGAGTATTTTGTATCTATTTTATTAATGTTGAAAATGTTCCCTAAACATCTCCCAAATTTTATGATTGGCTAAGGACAGAGAGGCCTGTTTTCCCTTCATAATTAAATGAGTTCCTTTTATGAATAAGACATTTTCTTTTCAAAACTTGACTTCTTGGTAAACAAAATGAGACTCTTTTTCAAATCTATGTCTCCTTGTGAACTTCAGAACAATGAGTTGCTAGCAAGAAGAATGTCACCTCGCCATGTTTTCGGAATTGATGCATGGTAAGTGTTGGTGCTCTGAGTCTTCTCTTTGAAAGTTAAACCATGAAGGAAATGCAAAACTATTTTAGACATTTTAGAGTACACATGGTAAAACATAACCGATCCAAAAAAAAGCCATGGATACACACTGTATATGTTCCAAATAAGATAAAATGGAATAAAAAAAAATGTAAGCGAGGTAGAAAAAAAACTCAAGAAACAGAGTTATGTGAGGAAGAAAGGCAGACAAATCAAAGAAAGTCAGAATAAATCCAAATATATTTCTAGGATTTCTATAAAGCACAGCAAATCCTTAAATTGAAATGATAAGCAGGGTCAGAATAAATAAAATAACAATATCTAGTTGTAAACTACTTACCTTAATTTATATCTCAGTATAAAAACATAGTAGGTAGGGGGTAGAGAAATGACTCTTAAGGGAACTTCTAGAGGATAAGGGTTGCATTCCTAGCACCAATATGGTGTTTCACAACTATTTTGTAACTCCAGTATTACAGGATTTAACGTCCTCATCTGTCCTCCATAAGCATCACAAACATATTATTCACAGATATACATGTAGACAAAACACCTGTACACATAAAAGTAAACTGATTTGAACTCAATAAGGACAACAGCGATAGACACACCAAAGTGGATAGGAGAAAGATCACAGGCCTCAATCTACTAAAAGAACTATAGGCAACTAAGAATACAAAGCACTGGAATAAACTAGTCTAATTCATACATATAAGAGATGTATGTAGATATATGTAGGTAATAATAATTAATAAAAAGAGTCCACGAATTTGAAAGAGAGCAAGGGGCTTATATGGGAGCATTTGAGGGAGTAAATGGAAGGGATAAATTGTAAAAAATTATATGATAATCTCAAAAATAAGGAAAATAATTTTAAAATTATAATGGTGCTGGAGAAATGGTTCCATGAGTAAAGGCACTTGCTGCCAAGCTTGGTAGCCTGAGTTCCATCTCTAGAACCCATACATATGGTGAAAAGAGAAAACCTTCCTCTGATATCCCAAAACACAAATAAATAAATGAAATGTAAAAATAAGAGTATTAAGTTTTAAAAATAAAATACAACTAAATCATAAATCAATCTAAAATACTACTGTAAGAAGTCCTTATACATGGAAACTTGAAATAACATTTAGAAGACCTCTAGTCAAAAATAATAAAGAAACTTCTGCATGCTCACAAAGAAGAGACAGAACAATTATTATGCGTCAAAACATATGTGTTTTGAATTAAAGTGAAGTTTAGAGGAAATAAAACTTGTCTCTAGAAGGAAAAATCAGAATCCATTAATTAAATATTTAACTTATCAAATTAAAGAAAGACTATTAGAATAATAAAATCCCAAGAAAGCAGAAATAATGAATATGTGTAAAGGATGATTGAAACAAAAAACAAATGTGGAACTTCAATGAATCCAAGATGGAGTTTCTTTGAAATAACTAACTACATCCTTATAGCAAGAGTAATCATGGAGAGCTGGAGTGGAGTGGGAAACAACTATTAGAAATGTGCACCTCCAAATCTCACAATTGTTGTTAGAGATAGATGCCACACTTAAAAGATAAAGTAAGCTGGCATGAAGAAGTTCAATATACTTGAAAAATGTAGATTTCAGATTGGATACACTGTTAAAGGGCATAATTTTTAAGAGTGACATAAAAAATATGAGATTCAAAAAGTCCCCTAGGGGTTGTCACTGAAGCCTTCCCTGTCCCTCTTTCTCAGCTGTTCATCTGAAGACATCAGAGTCACTGCCAAAAGTACCTTCCTTGCTCTTTACAGTCAGCAGGAACGCAGGTCATGCACGGGCTTCCACATGGTTTCTGGTGACAGCACAGACCATGAACACAGTCCCTGGCCACAGCAGTAGGACTGCAGACCCAGACTAAGACTTCAGAGGCAACCTGGACCCTGGACTTCATGATGGTTTTAGTATAAAATGTATGAGTATCAAATTACAATGCATGCATGCCTTTAATCCCAGCACTTGGGAGGCAGAGGCAGGCGGATTTCTGAGTTCAAGGCCAGCCTGGTCTACAAAGTGAGTTCCAGGACAGCCAGGGCTACACAGAGAAACCCTGTCTCGAAAAACAAACAAACAAACAAACAAACAAACAAAATAAACAAAAAAGAATTTAATATTACTGAATTGAAGAGTTATACTTTGTCTTCCATATTTTAACTCCAGGAGTGAACAATTTACAGTGAATAAAGAAAATAAATGAAAGAATAAAAGCATTTAGTGCTTGGCAAACACAATAAAGATGACCTTTTTCTGTCTAATGAAAAATGTGAAAACAAAATCTTCCCTAACCATTCAATGAATCAGAATACAGAATTGCTCCTTCAGGAAAATACCATCTTCATAGTACTATCAGACTAGATGTACCAGTCACTCAAAGAAATTTTCAGTCTTTTATTATACTAACTCTTCCATAGAAAAGGAAATTAGTCAGACTCCATAGGTTATTTTGATAATTAAATGTGACCAGAACCATATCATTAAGGAATATTGTAAGTCTTGCTCATGGTAGTAGATGTAAAATTTATAAATAAAACACCATTAAACTAAATTCAGCACAGTATAAAAAATATAATGAATATTTACCAGGTTGGGTTTATTTGAGAAATACAAGCTTACTTCAGAGAATTATTTAATACAATTTTGTACATTGGTAAATTAAGGAAGAAATCAAAACATTAACTATACAGAAAATACATCCAGTATTATCTTTAATTCACTTAATAAAATAGAGTCTCAGCTAGCTAGGAATAATGGGTATCTTTTTATAGCAGATAAAGGACATCATGTCAGTAACTACACCAATCATCCTTACATTACAAGAATGGAAATTGTTCCATTTAGGATTAGAGACCAGGGCTGGAAAGATGACTACAGCAGTAATGGCAGTTGTTGCTGTTTCAGAGGACCTGGGTTTGATTCTGAGCACTTACTTGGCTTTCTGAAAGCACTGGCAGCGTGTTTAATAGAAGTAAAAACAGACATTCTTGCCTTGTACCTGTCCAAACAGAAAACAACTGACTCTTTTATCATTACACATGATGTATGCTTTAGGATTTTTAGGTGCTCTTTATGAGAAGTTTGCAGTGTTATTTTTTAAATCTGTGATGGATGTTCAGTTTTGTCAAGTGCTTTTCTTTATTTCCTGAGATCATAACATTTTCCCTCTAGTTTGTTAATATGGTAAATTACATTTATTTTTAAATGGTCAACGGACTCTTTATTCCTGGAATAAATCCCACTTGGCAATATTTATAGTTTTAGTATATTGTTAGATTTGATTTTCAAGCATTTTGTTTAGACATTTCCCCATCAATATTCAGGAACAATACTAGATAGGTTTTGTTTGTTTGTTTGTTTTTGATGTTCCATCCTTTTCTGATTTTGGTATCAGGGTAATCCTGTTTCCATAAATGAATTGGGAAGTTTCTACATTCTGTCTCTGAAATGAAATTTGCAGTAGACATGATATTTCTTCTTTAATTGTTTAGTAGAATTTGCCAATGAAGGTGTCTGGGCCCAAAGTTATATTTGGACCTAAAGCTACATTTGCAGGAAGATTTTTGCTGGTATATAGTTGTTCTTTTTGAAGGAGTCTTGATAGCTCTTCTTTCAAGGTGTTGTAAAATATGTTGGCGCAATGTTAATAATTATAAAAGTTAGTAAGAATTATAACTAGTTGCTAGATTTTATAGATAAGAGTAGATTGTGTAGTTCTGCACCTTTTCTTCATATTGGGAATTTCTGTCCCCTTTTCATTTCTTGATCACTTTGACTAGAGGCTTATCAATTCAGTCTTCTAAAGGACTCCAGTTTTGATTTTCCTGCTGTCCTATTTCCTAAGCTCTGTGTGTGCACGTTTGTTTCCATCTTTCCCTTAGCTTTTTTATTTTTTGTTTTTGGAAAATTTTCTAATCAACTTCCAGTTACATACTACAGATTCTAATTGTGATTTCAGTTGGTTGAAAATATTTTCTCATTTCCATTGTGATTTTTTTATTTCTACTTAAATGTTACTTGAAAGTGTATTGTTTTAGTACTCAAGTATGTGAGAAATACTGTGTTGTCTTTATTTTATTTCATTCTCTCTATCTCTTACTCTTTCTCACTTCTGTATAACAAGATTATTTTTTGAGATTGTAATCTTGCAACATTTCTCCCTTCTGTTTCCTCCTGATAAACCCTTGCACATACCCCCCCCCCAACTATTCTTCAAATTCAGGGCCTCTTGCTTTTTGTTCTTGTGTTTACTAATTATTATTGAATGCATGTATGCAAATTTATATGCACATGTATTCATAAATATAACCTGTTAAGTCCATTAATACTGCCTAAATGTATGTTTTCAGTGCTGACCATTTGGCACTGGACAACTAATGGGTGTGTTCCTCTCTGGGGAAGTCCACCTCTCCTATTACCATTTTTCCTCAGTTGCTTATAGTGATTTATATAGGGTTGAGATCCCATGGACTTTTCTCCATCCAGTTTGGTGTCATCCTTGTTCAGCTCGCATTTATACAGTCATGTTAATGAAACGTTATGGATGTTGCTTCTGATATAACTAAAAGATACAATCTCACAGCAAACTCCATGCTCCTCCAGCCAGGGCTATCAAGAGACTCCCAAAACTATTGCTGTTGACTTTGATTATCCCCCAGGGGTGAATGGCAAGTCCCTATAGCTAAAGACACCATGTAATTCAGAAACAGGACTCAGAGACCATTGTGGTACAACTGGCGAAAGAACCCTCCTTGTGGATGACTTTGCAGAATACAAGAAGGTAGAATGCAAGTTTCTGAACACAGGAGGCAACATCCTAGCCAGCTATGATGCTTATGAAAAGCACTGACAAGCATGTCATAGTAACCCCTCAGGAAGCAGTAGTGGCACACATACCTTGGCTGTAACCAAATTCTGGCTAGACATAAGACCTGCTCAACAAAAGGGAAATCATGTCTGATACTGGAAACAAACCTAACAATTCCATGCTAGTGAAGTAATGGTTATTGGAAGAGAGTCTGTAACCAATAATTTACTAAACCAGTATAATCCATAACAACAACCTGTCCTTATACCCAGAGATAAGTATAGTCTTCACCCCTTATCATAGAAATTTCTCTTTACATTAGACAAAGACCACTTCAGAAAACCACAAACAGTCAATATGCAGAGTTGTGGAGATAGATATGATATGATATATATCATGGTGGCTCACCACCATCTGCAATTGGATCTGAAGCAATTCTACCTGAGAATATTTACCTGTTAGAGAGATACATTTTTTGAACCTTCTGGATCAATCTAAGGGCCTAATGAATGTAAGAGAACAACTCTATCACTGAGTTATACAAGTAGGATTAGATTATTTACTTCTTAGTGTGTTCTTAAAATTATTTTATTTTAGACAAGTCTTATATTGTGAAGGCTTTCCTTGAACTAATACTTTTACTTCAACCATCCTACTTCTTAAATTATAGGCATATGCCATTATACCCCAAATCATTTCATTTTTAAAGTGATTATTGATGTAATTAGCTATTAATGTATCCCAATGGTATTTGTTTTACCTGGTCTCTGTTTTTCCTTCCATATATGCAACTTCCATTTAAACCATGTATTTTTATGATCATATTTTCTTTCCTTTGTTGACCTACTAGCCATAACTTTTGTTTTTGTATTTTAAAAAACTGTTTCAAGATTATTTAAGCTTTTGTAAGTGATTTAATATTATGTTCAATTTAATTTATATCATCTCATATATAATGTACAAACTTAGCATAATTCAACACCTTCCCTCCCATTCTTTATGCTAGAGCTGACATAAATTTTACTTTTACATATTTATAAACCTCACAATTCACTGCTATGTTTATTTAAAGAATTAGGTGCCTTTTATGAGATTTAAGTAATATGAAAGATGTATTTACAAGAGTATTATTGCATTTGGGTCTCCTTAGTCCCTTAAGTATATCTATATTTCCATGTGGTATCATTTTAACTCTACTGAAATGACAAACTTTAACATTTCTTGTGCAAGACTGCTTCTAGTAAGTTCCTAAAGCTTTTATATATTTTTTAAAAGATATTTTCTCTGACATTGAGGACATTTTTCAGTGTCTTCTCCCTTGTACTGTTTCTGATGTGATATTTATTGTCATAACCAATTTTTTTTCTGAGTTTTTCCTTGATCACTGGTTTCAATGAATTTTTTTAGGATGTAGTTTGGTATTTTCTTGTATTTGGATTTTCTAAGGTTCTCTAATTTGTACATATATAATTTTCATCAGCTTTGGAAGTTTCTCAATGGTTAAGTCTCTATCTATTTTGTCCTATATATCCTATTTATTATACTTTATGTATGTGACTACACTGTCTTCACATGTACCAGAAGAGGACATCAGATTCTATTACAGATTGTTGTGAACCACCATGTAGTTGCCGAGAATTGAACTCAGGACCTCTGGAAGAGCAGTCAGTGCTCTTAACTGCTAAGGCATCTCTTGAGCTCCAAGTCTTAGTTATTTTAAAAATATATTTTCTTGGGTTTATTTCATTTCTAAAAATGTCAAATAAAATTAAAGAAAGTGTTCTACAGTCTTTCTGCATGGTGATAACCATGTCAGTTATAGGTTGACCTTTAGTTGGTTTCTTTTGTTTCATTGGAAGCTAGTAATATTACATTATATAAGTGTACCAACATTTGATTAACTAGTCAAATATTAATAGAAATTCTACATTTTAGGATATTTCTGATATTGTGCTAAATTTACTAATGCTTCAATAATATTGCTTTTTTTCTTACTGGACATTTTGAAATTTCATCCTTATAGTCAAATATTAAAAGAGTAGAAACTTAAGATGACTACCTTGTTTGGACATAGGCCTTTGCAGGTAATTAGGATTAGATAAAACCTTTGGAAAGGCATCCAAATGCTAGAATGCTGGTAGCTTTAGAAGATGAAAAAAAACCAATGTTATATGGAATCTCAAGAAGAATGTTATCTCAAGTGACCTTTTGCCCTTAGGCCAGAACTGTGAGTCAAAATAAATTGCATTTTTTATAACTTTGTGACATTGAAGATTTTATTTTTAGTTAATTTAAGTATGTGTGTATGTGAGCTGGGCAGTGGTGGCACATGCCTTGAATTTCCTACTTGGAAGGCAGAGGCAGATGGATCTCTGTGAGTTCAATGCAAGCCTGGTCTACTGAGTTTCAGGACACCCAGGAATACACAGTGAAACCTTGTCTTGAAAAACAGAAAACAATGAGCTAAAGGGAGAGAAAACCTGTAGAGACCTATCCAGAGGTTAGGCACAGCCCATGGTCGATGGATGGGGCCACCCACCCATCTTAAAAATATAAACCCAGAATTGTTCCTGTCTAAAGGAAGTGCAGGGACAAAGAGTGGAACAGAGGCTAAAGGAAAGGTCATCCAGAGACTGCCCCACCTGGGGATACAGACACCAAACCCAGACACTATTACTGATGCCAAGAAGTGATTGCTGACAGGAGCCTGATATCGCTGTCTCCTGGGAGGCTCTGCCAGATCCTGACCAATACAGAGGAGGATGCTCACAGCCAACCATTGGACTGTGCATGGGGTCCCCAATCGAGGAGTTAAAGAAAGGACTGAAAGAGCTGAAGGTGTTTGCAAACCCATAGGAGGAACAACAGTATCAACCAACCAGACAGCCCTCCCCCGCCCACACAGAGCTCCCCAGGACTAAACCACCAACCAAAGAGTACACATGGAGTGACCAATGGCTTCAGCTGCAAATGTAGCAGAGGATGACCTTGTTGGACATCAATGGGAGGGGAAGCCCTTGGTCCTGTGGAGACTGGATGCCTCAATATGGGGTAATGCTAGGGTGCTGAGGCAGGAGTGTGTGGGTGGGGAAGTCCCCCTCATAGAAGAAGGGGGAGGGCAGATAAGATAGGGAGTTTGGGGAGGGGAAACTGGGAAGGGGGATAACATTTAACATGTAAATAAATAACCAACAACAACAACAAAAAAATAAAAATAGAAAATAAAACAAAAAAAAAACAGGCTATGTGTATGTACCTATCTCATTTTTATAACATTGACTGTGTTAAAATGTTTTTATTTAAGATATTTTAAATTAGATCTTTTCTTCATTTACATTCCAAATGTTATCCCCTTTCCTAGCTTCCTCTTCAAAATCCCCTATCCCCTCGCCCTCCCTCTGCTTCCCAACCCACCCACTCCCACTTCCTGACCCTGGCATTCCCCTATACTGGAGCTTTAAATTTTATTGAACTAGAAATTTATATGTATGTGCATGTGTTCCTGAATGATACACATGTGGAAATCAGAGGACAACTTTGTGTAGGTGAGTCTCTTCTTCCTCCTTTATATGAATTTTGAAGAATAAATGTTAGTTGTCAGGATTGACAGCAAATACCTTTCCCTACAGAGTAATCTTTTTAACTTGACATTGACTTCAGTTACTAACAGAAAACAGGCTAATGCAGATACAAAATACTTATACCTCTGTGCAGAATATGTCAAAAGAATACATTTCTGAAGTCAACACACTGAGTTCGAGAGTTATGTGCAGTTTGGAATTTTTTTATCCCAGTCTAGTTATCAGCAACAACCTGTGTATGTACCCAACCAATCCAGAATTTTGGATGGGGAAACCCTGGGGCAAAAGAAAGCCTGTCTACAGGCCCTACCTATTAGGGGTTTTAATATTTCTCAAGCATACAGACACACCTTCAGGACACAAAAGCTTCTAACTAGCAGAAGTCAGTGGCACATGCCAAACCTTAAACCTAACAAGCCATCACTAAGCTAGCAATCTTCATCCTGTCTGTCTGGGGATATTTATGTGCCCAGGTATCCTATGTCACTGTTATTATGAACTTGAATAACAAGAACAACAACTCTCAAAAGCACTTAATATAGCACTTAGTACGAATTAAAGTAAGGTATCTTACATACTGTTGTATGTGTGTGGCAATGCCATCTAATAAAATTGCTTCATTGCCTCTCTGTCTCAAGGTCCTACCTAGTGCAGTCAATATGACTGCTCATTCTCACATGTTCTGTCTTCTTTGACTGTACTGGATACATACTTGAAACCAGGAATATTTATCTGTGAGTTTGAGATTTGCTAATTTGCTTATTTTTATATGACTTTAAACAACTCACTTAAGAGCTCCAAGCCTCAGTTTCACCATATGTGAAATAAAAATAGTAATAATTCTTCACAAATTTGTTATAAGCACTAAAGTCTTTGATACTTCTAAAGTATGCAGACCAAATCATGGTATAGCACATAGATTCATATTCTGACTATCCACTTTGCTGTATTTCCTACTTGGCTGTGAAAGACATATGCTCATAAATTCCTGATAAGTGGCTTTCCTCAGAAAGGCGAAAAGGTCCTCATTTGCAATGCTATTGACTTGTGTGGGATAAATACAGTGACCATGGCAGAATTCTAGCTGTCATTATGATTGTTTCTGACACAGAATTGGGAAGGAATGTTACTGTAAGGACTTCAAGGCAGAGCTCTGTTTTTAACCACTGAATTTTAGCACTAAAGGATCCCATTTCAAGTAAACTGGGGGCACTGATCATTCTACTTATTCAAATAATAATAAATCTAATCCTTGGCAATAGTGCTTGGAAATAAATATGAATGAAGCCAGGTACAATGGTACACCCTTGTGATTCCAGCAAATGAGAGACAGAGGAGGAGGATCAGGAATCGAGACCCATCATCAGCTGCACAGGAAGTTCAAGGCAAGCTTGAGTTATACAATACCCCTTCCTTAAATCAAACAAACAAATGAACAACCATTTTCAATTTTCACCAGACATTTTTTAGGTACTGGGAAAAACTTAACTCTCTGTTGAAGGTCATGTCTGGTGGTCCATGACATGGACTGAAGTTTCAGAGACCAAGTATGACACTCAGTAGTTATGTAAATTACAGGGCTGCTGTAATCCTCAATGTCCCATGTACAAAATCAGAGTGATGGAACTCATCTCCTATAAGTACTGGAAGGGTTAAATGAGGTAAGGCATGGCAAAGAGCCAAGGATATTTACTGGTTCAGAGTAAATTGTTAATTAATAAATAGCTTCAACTAGGCATTTTACAGTAGAGAATTTATATTGCTTTTTTTGTTTATTTTAAATCATTTACTTCTATTTAAAAAAAAAAAACAACAACAAAAAGCCAGGTCCAGCATCAGAGAAGGACAGCAAGCTGTAAGACCCATGATGGGATTTGTTCTCGGTGTCTAAATCCCATGAGGATTTTACAGATTTGCCAGCACCTGGGGTCATGTGAGCCACTCAGACCCTGGGCTACCTGTGGGCACAAGTGATTCCTATTCCATAATTCTCCCTGCATCTTAAGTTGAAAGTTCAAATGTAAACATGTGTGAATATACAAAACGACACAAGAATGCAGATGAAATGAGAGAACAGAGAAGTAAGATGAAGAGCAAAGAAAGCTATACTTCTTCCCCAACTCTCAGTTTTGCTGAAAACTTTTCATGTTGACACAAAAACATTTTTTTCTTTTTCTTTTCTTTCCTTGTTTCTTTCTCCTCCTCCTCCTCCTCCTCCTCCTCCTCCTCCTCCTCCT
>NC_034613.1:121967572-121981257 GCF_900095145.1 Mus pahari | reverse complement strand
CTCTTCCTCCTCCTCTTCCTCCTCTTCCTCCTCCTCCTTCCTTTTGCAAGAATTTTCTTTCTGAAGAGCAAAAGAAAAAAAAATTCTTCACTTTCCCAAATTAGTAGACTGCTTTTGATTTAAGACCAGCCACGTGACTCATCCCCAACCTGGGAGAACATCTGGGAGTCAGCTTGCCACCCTTTCTTTGCTGGAGCAACTGTCTACCATGTGGAGAGATCCTGTCCTGGAAGAACAGAAATACCCCCTACCAAAGCAAGTGGCGTGGCATTTGCAATTCTGGTTAAGAGAAGTGTCAGAAAGATTGAGGGTGTGATGCAGAGAGTTTCCCCTGTCTGTTTCTGGCATGAAAACATGCTATTCGTTGTGAAATATGGCATGTTGTGGAATGCTGGCAAACCCTGAACGTCAATAACATCAGCTAACACCTCTCCAGTGCCTGGTACATGTTCGGCATTGCGTGTGTTGTCTTACTTCATCCTCCCAAGCATCCTAGGAAATCTACTTTACAGAGACTCTACAGAGAAAGAAAATGAACCTTTGTGGAGGCCAGCAGAACCTGTCCCGAATCACATATCTGACACTAGATTCTAATCGTATCACTACTCTGTTTTGGTTCCCTACCACACAAACACAGTGAGCTCGTTTCTATATGCATTCCAGGAGACTGGTTCATCCCTTCATATTTTGTGTTCTCCTAAACACAGAAAAATTTCCCTTAACATTCTTCAGCTTCTTTCTAGATTATCTTAAATGGCTAAAAATAAAGCTGGGAAAGTCCCAGCAACCACACTGTTGGCAATGAGCTAGTCAGGGCCACCACAGATAGATGTGTATTTGTTGAATTCCACAAATGTACCCAGCCAAGTTGGAATAGGGGGAGAGTTTAATTTCAAGCAAAAACAAACAAAAAAATCTTGCTTCACTTGCCAGGCTAGTGAAAGAGGTCCCTTTTCTGAGTTCCCTAACTAGGCAAGTGGGTTATGGGTTAAGTGGGAAACAGAAGCTAGGATTCACTCTCAGTTAGAGAGGTTGGGTGTAGAAAGACTGCCTTGGAAAACAGAATGCTTGTAACCGCGCCCTCTTCTAAACAGTAGCCTTGTGATCTTCTTAGCTGAGATCCCAACATCTCAGCCATAAGCAATATGATCATTTCTTTCCAGGTCAGAGTCTCCAGTAGCACATGTGGCATGATTAGGTGAGTAAGAAAAAGACAATCCTGGTCATTCATATATACATCGACATGCTGAAATTAATGATATTTGTACTCCCAATTCATTGTGACACTATCAGAGGCAAGATAGGAAATCAAGAAAAGTATCAATAGATGAATAGATAAGTAGAATATGATTATATGGTCTACTATATTCTAATATTATTCAGCCTTTAAAACAAACATTGTGCCATTTGTGACCCTGTGAATAAAACTGGAGAACTTTATGCTAAGTAAACTAAGCCAGACATAGAAAGCTAACTACTTCATGATCTCACTTATAGATACAGTCTTAACATATTTGTGCTCATGGAAGTAGAGAGGTAGAGTAAGGGTATCAGAGGCTAGAGAGAACATGAGTGACAGTATTGGAATTTACTAGCAAAAGGGACCAACATTTCACTTAGACAAAAGCAGTAATGACTTTTGAAATCTCTTTTATAACAGGATAACTATATATACATATATAGTCCAATTCTAGGTAATCTGGCACCCTCACAAAAACATACAGGCAAAGCACTAATGCACATAAAATGAATAAATCTTTTTTTTAAGGGGGTGTTTGCTGAGCCCATCTACTCCAACATACAAGCCACAAGCAAGGTGATGGATATGTTAATTACCTTGAATTCAAGATTCAATTACTCCATAGTCTCTATACATATCAAAACATCACGTTACCCTATAAATCTATGACTCACAATTTAAATTGACATCAAGTATAGCAGAAGGAGGAAGTCCTGCTAGGAGGACAAAGAGGGAGGATGCAGCTTTGATTCCAAACTGAAGGGATTTTAGTTCTCATTTTATGTCCCCCATGCCAACAAGGTGTTTTCGGTGGAGGAAAGAACTCATTTAATGTTTCATATGAAGCACAAAACTGTGTCCTTCAACCAAGACAAGTCTCTTCCTTTGTTGAGCTATAAAACACCTAATATATTTGAGATTTTGGAACACAATTATGTACACAATCTCCCCTGGATTGTTCCCAGTTAATAATAAAACTACAGATAGTAGTAAAACAGACTGGCCCTGTTGACTTGGATGCCGAGGAGCGAATCAATAGTAAATTATACAAACTGGATTTGCATAAGGGGATGGGCAAAATGGGAGCTATTTGTGCACAGGAATGATGCTACATTCATATTCAGAAACATCTTGTTTATATTTCATCCCTCTCTGACTCCCCCCACCTTGTTACCCAGCCCCTTCATGTAGAACTTAAGTGTCTCCACTTCATCAGAAAGAAAATAATTTTATTTTAAGAGTACATTCTCTCAGGGAATCACAGACTGCTATTTGACCCTTCTCTACCAAACTGTCTTTTGTTGTTTGCTTTGGAGCCCAGGGATGGGTGATTGGCATTCTGCTAATATTCAAAGAAACCTCAGCCTGCCAGAGCCCGTGAAACTCAACCATTTCTGCATATGCTCACTGAAGCAAGAACACAGGCTGCTGTCTATAAAATAGGAGAGTACCGCAGGGAAATGAATACTCCTGAGAATGGAGAAATTCATATCTTGAAACACCATTCTCAGGCACTGAGGAAATCTATATTAATCAGTTGAAATGGAAGGCCATTTTGTTTCAGAGCTAGACTGTAGTCAATAGCTGGAAGGATTTCTAACAATAAATTCTGGTAAGCTCTGAATTAGGTACTGAAGGGCTAGAAGATGATGGGATATGTAGTCCTGTGAGCTGAAAAAGAAACCCATAGCATCCTAGGTTAAAAGGCCACTGAGAAAAGGAAGAGAAAGCTCTAATGAAGCCACCTTTAACTTAAGTTGAAATTCTTTCTCCTATGTGAATAAAACACTGCAGTATATTGTACATAACATAAATATTATTACCTTAGCCATTTTCTCAAGACAGAATTTCTCTGTTTAATAACACAGGCTGTCCTGGAACTCTCTCTGTAGAACAGGCTGACCTTGAACTAACAGAGAGATCTGCTTGCCTCTACCTCTGGAGTGCTGGGATTAAAGTCCTACACTACCACATCTGGCTTTATCTTCTTCATTTTAAGTGTCCAATTCAGTACTATTCAGCACACTAACACTGCACAACCAATCTCTAAATAATGCTTCCTCTTTTAAATTTTTAATTCATTAAACTACCCATCAGCTTCAACCAGCTCCTGTATACATGTTCTACTTAATTTCTCTATAAATTTTATACTGTACACACTACATATAAAAGGAATTTATGCATTTCTTGGGGATATTTATGTACATGATAAATACTGTTTCTCAGTTTTTAGATGTAATGGCTAAATTTGAGTCAGAGAAAGCATCACTTTGACCTACTCATTGCCCCTAACAGATGCTGCCTTCAAAACAATCATTTTGGTTTTTTGGTACTATTAATAAACCTTAAGGCTTTATCCAGTATCCTCTTTTTTCTACATTCATATGCCAAGGCTCTGGAATTAAATATACTCTGGACTAGTATATAATACACATTTTTATGTGGTATATCTCCTGGATACTTCAGACTCAACATGCCTAGAGCAGACCTCATAATCCCTGTAACCTACTTCTGTTTCATTATCCCCTAGGTTAGTGAATGTTCTACCACCTACAATACTGCTCAGGTAAGAAAGGTAGGACCGCCCTTAGCTATTACATCACCCACCATAGCACTTATTCATTTATCAAGGCCTATTAATTCTATCTTCTAAACATCTTGATCACATACCAGCTCAATGAATGATGGCACAAAAGAAAGTATAATCCATCCAGCATTTGATTTGGTAGAAAAGGCTCACTATGAAGAGGTCTTAGCTTAGCAATGAGAAACGAGTAGGGCAATGCCACAATACTCAGTGGCTGGATCATTTCAGAATAGCCCTTACAAAGGGACATAGAAAAGAATAGAAATTATTGCCATACAGGTCTTTCACTTGTTTGGCTAGAGTTACCCCAAGATATTTTACATTATGTGTGGCTGTTGTGAAGGGAGTAGTTTCCCTAATTTCTTTCTCAGTCTGTTTATCATTTGTATAAAGGAAGGCTACTGATTTATTTGAGTTAATTTTATATCTAGCCACTTTGCTGAAGTTGTTTATCAGCTGGAGAAGTTCTCTGGTAGAATTTTTGGGGTTCCTGATATATACTACCATATCATATGCAAATAGTGATACCTTTATTTCTTCTTTACCAATTTGTATCCCTTTGATCTCTTTCCGTTGTCTTATTGTTCTAGCTAACACTTCAAGTACTATATTGAATAGATATGGGGAGAGTGAGCATCCTTGTCTTGTCCCTGACTTTAGTGGGATTGCTTCAAGTATGTCTCCATTTAATTTGTTATTGGCTGTTGGTTTGCTGTAAATGGCTTTTATTATGCTTAGGTGTGGGCCTTGAATTCCTGAACTCTCCAATACTTTTAACATGAAGGGGTGATGTATTTTGTCAAATGTTTTTTTCTGCATCTAAGAAGATGATCATGTGATTTTTCTTTGAGATTGTTTATATAGTGGATTACAGTAATGAATTTCCTTTTTAAAAAATTTTTATAGTTTTATTAGATATTTTCTTTATTTACATTTCAAATGTTATCCCCTTCCCTAGTTTCCCCTCTGAAAATCTCCTATCCCATCACCCTCCCCCTGCTCCCCAACCCACCCACTCCCATTTCTGTTCCTGGAATTCCCCTATATTGGGGCATAGAACATTCACAGGACCTAGGGTCTCTCCTCCCATTGATGATTGACTAGGCCATCCTCTGCTACATATACAGCTAGAACCACAAGTTCCACCATGTGTTTTCTTTGATTGGTGGTTTAGTTCCAAGGAGTTCTGGGGGTACTGGTTAGTTCATATTGTTGTTCCTCCTATGGGGCTGCAAACCCCTTCAGCTCTTTGGGTACTTTCTCTAGCTCCTTCATTGGGAAACTTGTGCTCCTTCCAATGGATGGCTGTCAGCATCCACTTCTGTATTTGCCAGGCACTGGTAGAGCCCCTCAGGAGACAGCTATATCAGTCTCCTGTCTGCAAGCTCTTGTTGGCATCTGCCATATTGTCTGGGTTTGGTGGTTGTTTATGGGATGGATCCCCAAATGGGGCAGTCTCTGGATGGTCATTCCTTCAGTCTCTGCTCTGAACTTTGTCTCTGTAACTCCTTCCATGGGTATTTTGTTCCCCCTTCTAAGAAGGATTCTGAGCTTCTAGGCTAATATCTGGATTATGGTAATAGATTTTCATATATTGAACCAACCTTGCATCCCTGGGATGAAGCACATTTGATCATGGTGAATGATTATTCTGATGCATTCTACAATTGAGCTACATTACTCTCCAATTGTCATTTAATGTCCAATTTCACATATTTTTATATTGCCACTTTTCTTACGGTTACTATTGCTGTGATGAAACACCAGGATCAAAAACAACTTGAGAAGGAAAGGTGTTATTTGGCTTACACTTTCACATTACAGTTTATCATTAAAGGAAGTCAGGGCTACCCAAGCAAGGCAGAAATTGGATGCTGGAGCTGATACAGAAGGTGTGGAGAGACTCTACTTACTGGCTTACCCCTCATGACTTGCTCAGCCTGCATTTTTATAAAACCTGGGACCACAAGCCCTCCCCTATCAGTTACCAATTATGAAATATAGGCTTGCCTACAGCCAAATCTTATACATTTTTTTCCTCAATCAAGATTCCATTTTCTCAAATACCTAGTGTCAAGTTGACCTAAAACTAGCCAGCATACCAAATATTAACATATTTAATCCAGTTGATTTTAATTAATTCATACATATTATATAAATTATATAAATTATATATTATATAATAAATAAATAATAAATAATCATATATTATATTATATATCATATATTATACATTATATCATATATTATATATCATATATCACATATCATACATCATATATCATACATATCACATATCATGCATTATATAGTATATAGCATATGGTATATGGTATATGGTATATGGTATATGGTATATGGTATATAGTATATTATATTGTATTATATATGGTATATGATATATCATATATTATGTATTATATATCATATATTATATGTTGTATGTTATATTGTATATGATATGCGATATATGATATGTGATTGATATGTTATATATTATATGCGATATGTTATGTATTATATATTATATATTATGTTATTATATTGTATGTTATATGTTATGTGTTATATGTTATATGTTATATATTAATGTCATGTCATATGTCATATATCATATATTATAAATAACAATAAATAATAAATAATAATAGATAATAAATATATATTCTATATATTATATGCCATGTTCACAATAATATGTCTCCTGTATTTGTCTGGGTAATTACTCTTACCAACATATTTTTCAGTGCCAGTTGTTTCTCTTATTTGTAAGTGGTATTTTTCTTTGAGGTTGAAGGATACCCTTTAGCATTTCTTTTTTGTAAAGGTCTAGTGGTTATAAATTCCCTCAGCTCTTTTATCTCTGGCAATGTACTTATTGCTTCTTCATTTTAAAATAATAGCTTTGAAGAGACGTAGGTGTCAAACCTGTCCCCCTGGCCTCTATGATTTCTTCTGGTCTGTGGTTGGGAAAATTGGAATAGACTTATATGTTGTCTCTTTCCCCTTGCTGTTCCTTCTTTTGACTTTCTTTGACTTCTGAGAATTTGCTTATAATATTTCTTGCCATAGACTTGACTGACTTGATTCTTGCTAGAGACCTTAAGCCTTTTCATACATACATGTTTGTGTGCTATTTTTGGTTTGGGAAAATTTCCATTACTATCTCCTTGAATAATTACTATCTCTTGTTCATTCCTGTCACATTCTCATATTTTTTCTTGAACTCCAACAGTTAGAATATTTGTTGTGTTGATGCGGTCCCAAATTCTCACACTTTCTTCAATCCCCTTTGTTCTCTTATAGTTTTTTCTCTGCCATCTGTATGTTCTCAAATAGTTTGTCAGTGATGTCAGTGATTCTTGTTTAATCTATTCAGTTATGCCTTCTTGTTAAAAAACAAAACAAAACAAACAAACAAACAAACAAAACCACGAAGACACACCAGAAGAGGGCAAAGGCTTCATTACAGACTATTGTGAATCACCATGTGGTTGCTGAGAATTGAACTCAGGACCTCTAGAAGAGCAGTCAGTGCTCTTAACCACTGAGCCATCTCTCATGAAGTACAGCCTTTGTGTTTTGTTTTGTTTTGTTTTCATTTCATTTAGTGAAGTTTTTGAGTTCACAGGTTTCTGTTGATTTTTCAAAAAATTACTTCAATGTTTCAGTTCAATAATTTCAAAAAAAAATCCCCATTCATCTCTGTCTTAAAATGTATTGAGTTTCTGGAAACAACCATTTTAACCTCTCTACCAGATATTTTGTATGCATTATGTGCATTGTGGTTGGTTTCTGTCCTTTTATTTTCTCTAGTAGGTGACACAATGGTTCCTTGAAAAGTCCTGATTCTTTTACATCTGGTTTTAGGCTTTCTTACATGACCTTCCCAAATCATTACATTAATCATTAATCACCTGAAATCTACCAGGAGATTGAAATGACCAATTATGAGACCTCTAACCCTGTAACACTGTGACACTTCAGAGCCTATCATACGCTGAGGCCAATGAGGTACAGGGGAAAGACTAAGATCCTCTTCTGATGTGCAGATATCCATACAAACAAACAGCAATATACATAAATAAATCTTTTATATCCTGCCTGCTACCTTACTACATACGTGCCCCAAGACTATCACGGCCAGCCACAAGTTAGACTGGTTGAAATATCTCCAGAAACCATGTCCCTGGGCACGAGCCTGGAGAAAACAACTCTTAGGATAAATACAGTGTTTGATCTTTTCTCCAGCCTAGAGATTAGTTCCAAGGCAAATTCTTGTGCCTATGGTACATTGAGTCCTTGGCTGTATGGTGTTACCCAAGATCAAGGAATGACTGATAGATGCAATATGCTGACAACCTGATTAATGTAGTGTCTGAGGCTAAGAATACAGGGCACAATAGCACAGGATAAAAGAACTTGCACAAGTGAAGATTAGTGCCCATGAAGACTACACAATTATGTAACCATGAAAGATGTTTGGATCCACACAAGCGAATCACTTGACTCTTTCTTTTTCACTTTCTTCTACACAATAGTTCGGACCAAGGGGATCTCATTTAATGCCAGAACCGAGGATGTTGTTAGGTGTGTGTGTTCACTAAGGTACAAGCCAGCAAGCATCAGTGTGAGTGATGATACCAGTGTTGCAGCCTAGGAAACAGGGAAGAAGTATAGCAGCTTTGGAGACCCATGACTCCACAGCCAGGCGAACTTTGTTAGAATTTTTAGGAATTGCTGATCAAGAACATTTCTAGTTTCTGTGGCAGTACCATGAGCTACAGAAGTTTTGATGGTGAAGGTTGCTTCAGTCCTCCTTTCTTTTCTCCACTGGGAATGATCATCATTTATGGGATGGGCTGAAATAGAGAAAATGCTTCCTGGTTTTTTGCTTGTTTGTTTGGTTTATTGTTTTTTTTTTAATGTAGTTATTTGTTTGCATCATAGTGGGTGGTCTTAGGATAATTTTTTTTCATTGTATTCTGGAATTCTCTCAGAGCTCTCTGGAGCATGTGCTCTTGACCTCATCATCCACCATCCTAAGCAATAATTCTTTATTTAAGAGCCTTTGCTACAGTACCTCAGAGACACCAAACATTGCTACCTACACTACCAAAGAAGCTTTCCAAACCCACAGGCTTGCTAGCATGTGGTCTGTCACTAGGAGTTTAAGTTTATACCTCTGCCTTGGAAGGTTTGGTACAAAGCCCTTCATGTTTGCTTTCACCTATCACCATCTACAAAAGAATAATAAGGCTATACCTCTTAAGTACAACTGCTGAGATTTTTTTATTGACCTATTTGTAGTAACATGTACAACACAGAACAACGACAACAAAAAAGCCTATGGGTGTCCCATCTGGTATGTCTAGGACAAACACACACACACACACACACACACACACACATACACACACACATAAACACACACACATACACACACACACACACACACACACGCGCGCGCGCAAGCATTCATGCACACACATGGATTTTGCCCAATTTTCATTTCCAAAAATGCTGCTGCTTCTGCTTGTGCCTTGTTAAAGACAAAAGTACCTCACTTTGATGACAAAAATATTCTATTTCCACATTGAACATTTTCTATTTCTTTTTAGTCATCACTCAGCAATGACATTGGGCCAGCACAAACAAAATGTGTTACAGCAAATATAATTGCTCACTCTACTGTCGTGTTTTTTAAAAAGCTTTTTATATGCCTAGCCTAGTATAGTACTTATATTGAAGCTCAAGATTTAGTCTAGGTTTTTCATGTCTGCTACCAGCTAATTGTTCTTCTTCTTGGTTGCTTTCTGAGTATTTTTATAGTCAGAAGCCTTTTGCTACTAGCTCACAATAGTTAAACACATGCATTTCCTTCTCATGTCTGCATTCAGAAATGTCATATTGGTGGTTTGAAGTCATTTGTGATAGAAATATTTACACCATGGAAATTCCTAGACACTGTACTCTTGGCTCATTCCTCCCACCTTGTGCAGCCAGGTGATATACAGTGATGAGGAAACGCTTGTTTTTTACTATCCTATCTTTAATGAGTTTTATTTGGCTTTCTAGCTAGGCAAAGTAGTTTTCTTCTGTACACTTACATTTATTGATCTACTACTTTGATCCCAAATATCATTCTTAAGAGTCAACAGTATCCTACCTCTCTGACATTTATAGGCATAAAGTTCTATCTCTAGTCAAAATCCACAGTATTCTTTCACCCACAGTATTCTTTCTAATTTTGCTTGTCAGGGACAGAGGATCAAGCAAGCTTTAATCGCCACATTATCATTGGAGACTTCTGTTTGCATTTCACAAGGGAGTGCTGTGACAATGGTGTGTGTGCAGATAATCTGTCAAGTTCCCAGCATTGGAACTGTGGAATGTCAATATGTAACCCATTAATGCTGCTAAAACTCTCATCCTTTTAGAATATGACCAGTACTAGTAAGTCACAGTGGTAGTCCCAATTTTTATTGAAGAGGTTTTTTTTCCCCAAGGTTGCAGGGGAAGTTGGGAACATGGTCATGCTGTACACATCAGTCACTATTTCCAGTGTTTTGAATGTGTTAAACAATTTAAGCATTGCATTGACCTTAAAATAGGTACTATCATACAGCCATTTTTAAAATGGTGGTAAGGCATGACATGTTAAGTAGCTTCCTTAAATTCACATAGGCAGTAGGCAGTATAATGAAGATGTTGATTCACCCTGTTTGCCTAGTAATATGTTACATTGCCTAACAACACAAACATGGGGACAAGTCTGCTGTAGCATAATAGTATACCCTTTAATAGAGCCAGCGTGTATTAGCATCTCCATTTGGGAGCACTTTTTCTGAGCAATGGCTTTCCATTCTAGCAGTGAATTGCTGTTGTTTGCATGAAGCTTAACTAAAAATGATTTTCCATAGTAGCAATCCTCTGCGATGATCACAAAGGTACAAATGTCAAGCCACTCAGAAATGTCAAGAGTGTTAGGCCCTAGAATAGAAGCCATTCAGAGTCCACCTGTATTTTCTACTGCAGTTGTCAACATTTCTCCTCCAACTTGCACTAAAATCAGCTGCTGCACTTATGTGTCCAAAGCCTGGGAAAGCAGCTGTGTCTATTTTCTAGGAGTGCTGGCCAAGTCACGTACTGGAGCTGGCTTCTACTGGCTCATGAAAGTCAGTCACTAGCATTTTAAGAATGTTGGGAAGCATGGCCATCATGAAATATTAAGTTAGACAAACTTTCACTTAGAAATTACACAATGACAAAGGAAAGTGCTCAACATATATTAATATCTCAATATTGCACTGTGTTTTGTTATCATCTATGTTGTTGAGGTTATTTATGTTTGTTTATGTGTATGCGCTGTAGAAAGAATATACACTAGTACAAACTACTAATGCAACTCTATAACCCTTCTAATTTCATGATTGTTGACACCGTGTTGACAGCTTGAAGTGTGCTGGTTTTAACTCTGACTAGAAGGGTTACATCATGAAAGTCAGATAACCCTAAAAATTAGCTTTTCCTTTGAACCAGTTGATGGGTAAATATTTACCATAACGTAGTCCCTTGTGCTCTGGCTTACAGTGCCACTTTCCTCCCCTCCAGGAATACATTCAGCCTACCATAAAACATAAAGGGACATGAGTTGCCAAATATGGACTCAGTCTATGAATAGGTTCTTATCTGCAGATCAAAACTTCAAAGCTCTCATCTTCCCCACCCCCCAACACAAAGCTTCACTTATATGAAACAGTAATACTATTCAATTCATATATTTCCACCTGCCTCTTCCAATATGCCAGTCATTGTACACTTCATTATTAGTCTTTTATTATATTCTATTTCATTTTCTTTTTTCATGTTTGTCAATGAGATATGTATGTATGTATATTACATGATTATGTGTGAGTATGCAAGGTTGTGCATCTATGTACATGCAGACACTAGAGGAGGACATCAGGTGTCTTACTCATTCTTTATCTTATTAGCTTGAGACAGAGTTTCTCAGTGAATCTAGGTAGGCAGGCAGTCAGGAAGCTGTAGCTATCCTCTGGTTTTGGCTCCTCACAGTGCTGGGATTGCAGGTGCATGAGAATGTGTCATCATGCCTAGCTTTTTATAAGGCTGTTGGGATCTGAATAAGGTTGCACAGCAACCTTTTACTCACAAAGCCCTCTTCCTCACCCCAATTCATCACTTTAGATGCTGGTGATATATTTCTCATCAAAACAAACTAACATTCCCAACTTCATGGAATTTTTGATCCTGTTAGGGTAGCAATGAGAAAATAAGCACAAAAATGGGATATTGTACATAGTCATGTGATAGGCATTAAATACACACAGTTACTTTAGGTTACACGATGATGGAAGGTCGTTGTGGTACTGTTCAGATGGCTCAGTGTCTCGGGGAATAAAGGCTCTTTATACCAAATGTGACAACATGAGCCTGATCCCAGGGAACCACATGGTTTTAAAAAAGAAACAATTGCAGAAACAGGTACTCTGATTTCCATATACTTATTATGACTTACATGCATCCCCCTCCCCCAACACAAGCACACACCTAAAAAACAAACAAAAACCAATTGTAAGTTTAAAAGAAAGGCATGTTAAAGTTAAGTCAATATAAATGGCAACAACAGAAATAGCATCCACGTGATAATCAGGAGCATATTTTCAAGCAGGAAGAACTAGAGATGTGAAGACTTTGAGGCAGAAATGAAGCATGCTTACTTATTTCCATCCTAGAAGTTTAAGAGTAGGTTATAGATTCATCTCACTTGGCTTTGTTACTGGCCCATCATCTGCTCTGTGACCCCAGACAATTCATTTCAATTCTTTGTACTGTAGTTTTCCGATCTCTAAGATATTCTGAAAAGGTAACATAAGCAATCATGAACCTGACAGTATGCAAAGTGCCTGGAATATAGAACATAATAAAAATGCCACCAGCCAATAACAATGATAGTAGCAGCAGTAGTAGTAATACTAGGAGCAATAGTATTGACACTAATAATGGCTTGTACTTGTGAATGGAGTCAGTAATTATGGAGACATACCATTAAGCTGCAAAAGGAAGATGAGTTTGAGAATTGAATGCTTTATAATGCTACCATATCTATTTTAAAGTGTCCACTATCCCTCTAAGCCTTCAGCCTTTTCGGGATAGAAGTCATTTGAGTGGTTGCCTTCTAGAGAATTTAGATCTTCTGCATTTTAATGAAACAACAAAGCTACCCAGTGCTTCATGGGTCTCTTTAATACTTGACCACATAGAACATTGTGTCTGTTTTTATTAGATATTTCTTTATTTACATTAAAAATGCTATCCCGAAAGTTCCCTATACCCTCCCCCTGCCCCTGCTCCCCTACCCACCCACACCCACTTCTTGGCCCTGGCATTCCCCTGTACTGGGGCATATAAAGTTTGCAAGACCTAGGGGCCTCTCTTCCCAAGGATGGCTGAATGGGCCATCTTCTGCTACATATGCAGCTAGAGACATGAGCTCTGGGGGTAATGGTTAGTTCATATTGTTGTTCTACCTATAGGGTTGCAGACCCCTTCAGCTCCTTGGGTACTTTCTCTAGCTCCTCCATTGGGGCCTCTCTGTTCCATCCAAAAGATGACTATGAACATCCACTTCTGTATTTGCCAGGCACTGGCATAGCCTCACAAAAGACAGCAATATCAGGGTCCCTTCAGCAAAATCTTGCTGGCATGTGCAATAATGTCTGGGTTTGGTGGCTGATGATGGGATGGATCCCCAGATGGGGTAGTCTCTGTATAGTCCATCATTTCGTCTTAGCTCCAAACTTTGTCTAAAATCCTCTCATGGGTATTTTGTTC
>NC_034613.1:121929292-121967561 GCF_900095145.1 Mus pahari | reverse complement strand
ATCTCTTGAATTCTGTTGCTGATGTTCACATCTATGTTTCCTGATTTCTTTCCTAGGGTTTCTATCTCCAGAGTTGTCTCACTTTGGGTTTTCTTTATTGTTTCTACTTCCCTTTTTAGGTGTTGAATGGTTTTGTTCAATTCCATCACCTGTTTGGTTGTGTTTTCCTGTAATTATTTAAGGGATTTTTGTGTTTCCTCTTTAAGGACATCTACCTGTTTAGCAGTGTTTGCCTTTAATTCTTTATAGACTGCTACCCCTTTAGCAGCATTCTCCTGTATTTCTTTAAATGAGTTATTAATGCCCTTCTTAATGTCCTCTACCAGCATCATGATGTATGATTTTAAATCTGAGTCTTGCTTTTAGGGTGTGTTGGGGTATCCAGGACTGACCTAGGTGGGAGTGCTGGGTTCTGATGATGGTGAGTGGTCTTGGTTTCTATTAGTAAGATTCCTACGTTTGCCTTTCACCATCTGGTAATCTCTGGAGTTAGTTGTTATAGTTGTCTCTGGTTGCGGCTTATTCCTCCTGTGATTCCTCCTGTTAGCCTCTGTCAGCAGTCCTGGGAGTCCAGCTCTCTCCTGAGTCTCAGTGGTCAGATTACTCTCTGCAGGCAAGCTCTACTCTTGCAGGGAAGGTACACAGAGGTTTGGCCTTCAGACCTGCCTCCTGGATGAAGATGTAGGCGTGAAACCGGGGCCTGTCCCAGAAGATGTGTCGCCTCTGCCATTTGCATACTCATCTGCACAGACTAGTCTCCAAGGGACCCTGGACACAATATGGCTCTCTCACCTGCTCTGACAGACAGAGCCCTCCTGGGTGGCCACCTTTCCTCTGGCAGGGATGGTGCCTGTATGTCTGGAGCCCAAAACTGGGTCTGTCCCAGAAGCTGTGTAGCTTCTGCAGTCCGCACTCTCATCAGAGTAGACTGGAGCTTGGGCGACCCAGAGCAAAGATGGTTCCCTTACCAGCTCAGGCACTGTGAGCCCTCCTGGGCGGACCATGCAGTGTTGTTCCTTTTTTTATTAGATATTTTCTTTATTTACATTTCAAATGCTATCCTGAATGTCCCCTATACCATACCTACCCCCACCCTGCTCCCCTATCCCCCCACTCCCACTTCATGGCCCCGGCATTCCCCTGTACTGGGGTATATATAGTTTGCAAGACCAAGGGGCCTCTCTTCCTAATGATGGCTGACTAGGCCATCTTCTGCTACATATGCAGCTAGAGACATGAGCTCTGGGGGGTACTGGTTAGTTCATATTGTTGTTCCACCTATATAGTTGCAAACCCCTTCAGCTCCTTGGATACTTTCTCTAGCTCCTCAATTGGGGACCCTGTTTTCCATCCAATAGCTGACTGTGAGCATCCACTTCTGTATTTGCCAGGCACTGGCATAGCCTCACAAGAGACCGCAATATCAGGATCCTTCAACAACATCTTGCTGGCATGTGCAATAGTGTCTGGGTTTGGTGGCTGATGATGGGATGGATCCCCAGGTGGTGTAGTCTGTGGATAGTCCATCCTTTCATCACGCAGTGTCTTTTCAAAACAAGTTTTCTGATTGCATGCAGGGAAACTGTCTTTACAATGAGATCTGGCTGGTACATCACCATAGTCTCTGGGTCTTGGTATGCTTATTTTACCTCAGAACCTAGCAGTAAGACATCACTGGCTATAGCAGTTCATTAAATTCCTTGGATAAGATTCTAGGTTTCCTTGGATGCTAATGATCTCAGCATGATCACTGTACCTGCTTATGCTGATTTCCAATGTCTACTGCAAACTCTGTGAGACATCATTATACAATTGAATCTCTACAATTGTATTCAATTTCTGGAAAGTGACAAATACAAATTGCTCTTTGGCCAGGCAAAATTTATTCTAACTCTATTTAGTCTGAGCCATGTCTTAAATATCTTCTAGCATTTGACGGAATGGAAAAGAACATTTGACAGCTGCCCCAACAAAGGTGACCAGAACATGGGCTTCATAGTCACACTACATTTGCTTAGATTCCAGCTCTTGCTGTTACTGCCTGTATAATATATAAGTAAATTAATATCCTTTCTGTGTTGTAGTAGTTTAATCTATAGAATAAGAATTAGACTAGTACCAGGGATATAGTGAATGCTCAATTAATATTACAAATTAGTAATTTGTAATATTAATTGACATTTATGTGCCCTTCTGCATGGCCCATACATTTAAAAAAATCTAGACAGTATATTATTCCATTTGGTGGTGTGCTTTCCAAAATAAAAGCAAGGAAAATTATGGTTTATCATGTCGACAACTACCTGTACTGGCATCACCCTTAGACCTATACTGAAATGCATGCACCTCAATGACACATTATTGAATTTATTAACAAACAAAGGCAAAGCTCTAACTGCCCAGGAGCTTCTCCTTGAGTTAGCTACTCACTGATCTGTGAGGTTCCTCATATGTAATTGAGCCTTTATCTGCCTTTATCTGAATTCTTAATTGTAGACATTGTCCTTGATAAGATTTTTGCTACTCTCAGACAGGAGCCTATCACAAAAAACTAATCACCTCTGCTTAAATTTTGATCTTTCTTAGTAAACTATATAATAACAGTGATGATTCCTTTAGCATCATGATACAGGCTCTTTCATTCATGGCAGAGAGTTCAATTCAACTGTGTTTGATTCTATAGAAAGCCTGTTCTGGATATCTTCACAACCAAAATCTGTCTTTGCCATATGCTCAACCAGGCCTTCAGTAGAGAAAGGGAGTCAGTTAGAACATAGCCAGCCTTAATATACTCTGCCTGCCCTAAATGTGGCCAGCATGGTCATACTCAAGCCCATGGACATTTGGATACAGGCTATAACTGAGATGCTGGATGACAACAAAGAAACCTTATTTAGAGTTGCTCTCCTCCCACCTTTGCAAATTTCTTGTTTTGACAACTTCTTGGGGTTATACTTGCTGTTCAGCTTTCACCAAAGTCCATTTTGGTTTAGTGAACTGGTTGTTTCACAATTGACTTCTAGTTACTGGCTCTCGGTTAAACCTACAAATGGTGGTGAGATGCATTAGTGGCTCCATATCTAATCTAAGCATGTGAAACAATTCTCCCATGCACACACATTCAATGATTTTACAGTCTGCCTTTCAGAAATTTCTAAAACCAGAGAATATGTATGGTTTCCTACTGTACCCGTTTATGCTGAGAGCCTGGGCATGTAGGGAAGTCTGTCTTTCTGTATCTTTTGCACAGCTGCCACCTCTACTATCTGTAAGCATCTACCTGCTACATGAGAACCTAAACATTATGAGTGTTCCTTGATGAACAAACCCAGGTGCAAGTGAATATGGGGTAACACAGAAATGGATATTTTTCCATTAGGTGATTTATAAAAGCTGCGGTTCAACTTTTGCTGCAATGCAAAATTAGATCATGCCACTACTCTGCTTAAATCTTTCAAGAGCTTGCCATTGCCTAGAGGGAAGTGTTCAAATGAGTTAGCACAGCTTCCCCAATCTGTCATGACAGTCCTTTTCAAATATTTTTCACTAAGATCAACAGCAAAAAAAAATATTTTGCCTACTGTACACTGTTTCTTTTGCTTATTTTTGTTTGTTTGTTTGCTGTTCCTGGAATTTCACAACTTATACTTTCAAAGTATATTCGTTTAGAATACATATAAATACATTCATGCAAATTACCCAGGATCTTGCCAGTTATCTTGCTACCTTCTTTAATATGCATAAGTTAAGTAAGTACGTAGACTCTGAAATCATACCAACCTAGGTTTTGGACTCTAATTCTTCAACTTGTTACCTAAGATATTTTCTATACAGTGCTTAAACACTGAGTCATTTTCTCTACCCACAAAAATCTAGGTAATAATAGAGTTGTTCGGGATTATGTAATGTGTGTAGAAGTGTTGAACACGGGTTTTGGCACATAATACATACTCAATAAAGGGTAGCTATTAGTATAATTGCAATAATTACTATTATTACTATTATGATGATTTTGGTAATGATGGTGAGTCGAGGGCGTCATCAGGTCTTCTACTAAGAAAAGCCCAATGCTACTTATTCTACTTTCTAGACTAAACCTCTAATTTTATTTCTTAGAAAAGCTTCCTGTTTACTCTGTCTTCTGATTTTATGATTGTGTCTTCCACACATTCAACACACACAGAATTGCCTGTTTTGTTTGTTTGTTTGTTTGTTTTGTTTTAGACTTTAAGCTTTGTTGTTTTAGACATAAGCAGTTTAGTTTTGATGATAGAAACCTCTTGAGGTCAGCCTGTGTGCAAACTACACACAGATTTCGGTACTTTTCCTTGTATGCATACACCACAATTTGCTTGTCCATTTATCTGTTGATGGATCCTGAGTTACTCCTATGTTTTGGTATTGTGAGCAGTGATGCTCGACTGTTTGTGAGCATGTATTTGCCAGCTCTCCAGTTTTGAATTCTTTTTGGTATATCACCTTGCAGTAGAGTTCAAGTATCCCATGATAAATCTGTGTTTACCTTATTGAAGAATCACCAAATTGTTTTCCATAGTGACTGTACCTTCAGGCAATACAGAAGCATTCCAATTTTAGCATAGGTGAGTGCCAACGTTTGTTTTCTGCCATTACAGCTGCTTTTATTATTGCCATCTAGTGATTGTGAAGTCATGTCACATCATGGTCTTGATTTGCATCTCAATAATTAGAAACAGCATTTAACATCTTTGTATGTGTTGATCATTTGTATGTCTTTGGAGAAATCAATTTTCAAACTCTCTGATGCTTTCATTACTCTCTCCCATTCTGGTCCTTCCACCCACCTCTGTAGATAGCATTTCTAATGTACACGTTTTAAGCTTCATATAGCTGAGTTTGTCTATTTTTTTCTCACTTCTTGTGCCATGGCTAGTTTACCTAAGAAACCATTTGTAAATGCAATGGCAAAATATAGCTGTATTTCCAAAAATTGTATAGCATTCCTAGTTATTAATTATTTGCCTTAATTCTTGGGCAAATGGTATACTGTTGAGGAACTCCTTTTCCACTCCTACATCTTGTATGGTACTGCCTATGTTTTCTTCTTTCATGGTTCACATTTAAGTCTTTGATCTATTTGGAGTGAGATGTAGAGGTCGAACAGTCCTCTGAGGGGTGAGTGAGGCTTATTTTAAAAAAAAGATATAAAGAAGATGGAAGATATGCATGTGCTTTGGGTCTATACCACACCAGCAGCAAATGTATTTCTCATAACCTTCTTTTTTTTAAAAATTACTTTTGTTTTGTTTTGTTTTGTTTTGTTTTTAACAATCCAGTCATTGCCCACCTCCCGGTCCACCCTCTCACAATTCCTCATCCCATTCTTATCCCACTATCTCCAGGAGGATGTCCCTCTCCATGCCTGGTTTCTCTGCTCCCTGGGGCCTCAAGTGTCTCGAAGGTTAGGGGCATCTTCTCCCACTGAGGCAGACCAGGCAGTCCTTATACTACAGCACTATCGGAAGCAAAGCCACAAGCTAACAGAAACAATTTGTTGAAATTTACATAAGACATTGTTCTTTCACAAAAAATTCCCAGTTCCTTCAACCAAGCTCAATAGACTCTTCAGCCACTAGCCTTGAGCCTTATGTGCACCTCTTCTTATCATCCCACGCTTCAGTCGGCCAGGAAATTGTCCAACAGGTCCTAATGCCTTGACTCTGCCTGACAGGCAGACTTAGTTCTCTCTCTCTCTCTCTCTCTCTCTCTCTCTCTCTCTCTCTCTCTCTCTCTCTCTCTCTCTCTCTCTCTCTCTCTCTCTCTCTCTCTCTCTCTGTTGTTGTTGTTTTTTGTTTTGTTTTGTTTTTGATTTTTTGAAACAGGGTTTCTCTGTGTAGCCCTGGCTGTCCTGGAACTCACTTTGTAGACCAGGCTGGGCTCGAACTCAGAAATCTGCCTGCCTCTGCCTCCTGAGTGCTGGGATTAAAGGCGTGCGCCACCACGCCCAGCTCTCTCTTTTTTATCTGCTTCATAGAAGTGGCAAACAGTTTCTGACAGTGATAGGCTTGCGTCAATTTCATTGTTCTGCATGTGGACATCTAGTTTTTACAGTACCACTTTTTGAAGATGGTTCCTTTTATTCAGGGTATGTTTTCTGTTTTCTTTTTCTTTTTCTTTCTTTTTTCTCTTTTTTGACATCTATTATCAAATGTTAAATGGCTGAAATTATATGTACTTATGCTTGAGTCTTCAAATTTTTCCCACTGATCTATATGTTTCTTTTTGTACCAGTACCATATTGTTTTTATTACTGTGGTTCTGTTGAGTCCATGTTCATGTTTGATAAGTGATAAGGGTCCACCTTTATTATTTTTCAGGTAGACTCCCCGTTGTCCTAACACCACATGTGGAAAGATTGTTTGCCCTGTTAAGTGATTGGGTATGCTTATAAACAATATTAGTCTCTCAATTCTATTGCATTTATCTATATGTCTAACCATATATCAGTACATTACTACTTCTATATTTAATAATATCAATTTATTCTTTTGAAAGTTTATACATTTATACAACATATTTTGATCACAACTATCTACCACTATCTCTCTCTAACTCCCTCTAGTTCCCTGACTCCATCTCTGTCCCAATTTCATGTTCTTGTTTTGCGTTACAAGAAATCCCTTGAGTCCAATTGGTGCTGCCTGAATGTGCATGGCCATGTGGACCTCCCCTGAGCATGGGAAACAATCACATTCCAAAATAAAAGTGCCCCTCCCTCCCTCAACAGCCACCAACTGTTACTTACTATGTTAATTATTATACCTTGTAATTAGTTTTGAAATTGAGAGCTGTAAGCTTCACATAATTGATATTCTCTTTCAAGATTCTTGTCTAGTTGAAACCTATATAATTCCAAGTGAATTTGAGAGAAAAATGTTACATTCCTGACAAAAAAAAACAGTTTAAATTTTGATAGATATTACAGTGAATTTCTATAAACCTTTGGTCATCTTTCTATTTTCATAATGTCATTTCCCCTTTCACAGACATGATATGCTTCCCCACTTGTTTATAACTCTTTTAATTTCTTTCCTCAACATTTTATACTTGTCCATATACAAGGCTCAATTCTTCAGTTAAATGTATTCTTACCTGTTGTAATGATTATTATTTATTGTCAAGGTGAATGAATTTGCAATCATGTATGGCATACACATCTACACATGTTTTTAAGCCAGCTTCTAGAGAAGCTTGACTAAGGATGGAAAACCAGCCCTGAGTATGAGTAGCATCATTTCATTGGATGGAGTATTGAGTATTCTGTATTGAGTAAAGAGTGAAAGGCACAAAACCAGATAAGTAGCATCATTTCATTGGATGGAGTATTAAGTATTGAGTATTCTATATTGAGTAAAGGGTGAAAGGCACAAAACCAGATAAGCACCAGCATTTAGTCTCCCTGCTCCTGATTACAGATGCAATGTAACTAGATGTAACTAGCAGTTTTAAGCTCCCACCATGAACCATACCTTCTCTACTCTGGAAGACTGTATGCCCTCAAACCATGATCTAAAGAAACCTTTTGTTCCTTTGGGTTTTGTCAGATATTTTCTCACAACAACAAGAAAAATAATATGTTTTATTTGTCAGATGCTTTTGTAAATGGAGTTGTTTCTTAACTTTCTTTATAAATTGTTCATATAAATTAATACTCTTCAAAAGGAATCTCAAAGCTTCATTTTATCTAGGACTATATTGATTATAGTATTGCTACCTTTTTTCTCAATAACACTAGGAAAATTAAGAAATGGAAAACAACCTAAAGGATTAGCTAATAATTTAACTATATTAGAAGGCCCATTGGCCTTCGTAATATGCACTCATCCTAATCATAAAGAAATAAACCTTGCCTTAGTTCAGTCACCATTCTAGAACAAAATACCCTAGATTGAGTGGCTGATAAATAACATGGACTTGTTTTGTTATGTTGGTTTTGAAGATCAAGGTCAACATGTCTAGTGGGGGTACATTTTCTGGTTTGTCAATGGCAATGACTTCTATTACTTTACATAGTAGGAAGAGCAAAGCAGATCTCTGACTTTTCTTTTAGAAATGAACTAATATTGATCATGAGAATGCTGCTTGCATGATATTGTTGCCTTCCAAGTGGCACATTACCTAATGGCAATAAATTAATTAACCATTAGGTTTAATATATGTATGGGGATTCAAACATGCAGAAAATTGCAACTAGTATATTATACCACTACCTGGCAAGAAAATCATCTAGACACATGACCTACTCAGTTATATATGTCTTAAGGATTATGGGGATCACATATGTTTAAAAAAATTCCCCAAATCTAATCCCCCAAACCAGAATTTACTCAGTGTTCCCAAGACGTCAGGAGCCAAGTAATACGTTTCTGCCTGGTTGAACTTGTGCTCTCACTAAAGACAATCTACCCCCACCTGGCTGTTCTTTAAAATGTCTTGAATATTAGAAAAGGTTGAATACTGACTTCTCCACAATGATTATGTAGCTACGTAGACTTCACACAGGAAAGGAATTTATTTATACCCTAATTTCTTGTATACATCTCATTATATTGACATCTTTTCATCTGATCCCTAACAAACCAGAACCAATGCCTTTGCACCTCTGAGAGAGTGAGCCCTTCTATCTCAGAGGGATTTTTTTTGACTTCTCTTCTTACATATACTTCTCTGAGAAGTTTCTTCTAGACTCTCTGCTGTTTGGCTATTTGATTCTGGTGTTTTCATGCCACAAAAGCTCTTAAAAGAAGTCATAAAATTTCCTTCCAATAGTTGACTCATTCTATTTACTTTCAGTACATGCTTGGGACCACCAACTCTATTACCAAGCTGTTCCTGATTTTGGAGGGATTATTCCCTTTGACCAGTTCACAGCCTAATGACTACATCCAGCACAGCAACCAAAATTTAGAACAGGGCATATCAAATGATAGGCTATTAATATTTGGACCAGAAAATTTTCATACATTCCTAAATATTTCATGTTTATAAGCTCATCTCTGGCTGAGAAGCACTATATTAGCTAAAAACTCTTTCTGCTACATCTCCTATTAAATACAACCAACCCATGTTCCTCAAGTCCTTGTGCGCTCAAGTTACTGCTGTCTACCTTACAATACACTTTATTTCGTGGCAACCACAGTTTTCCTGCTACTCTTTTGCACACTCTTGAGCCAGATGCCATTTTAAAATATAAATTTTGGGCTGCTACAAGTGAACAAAGAAACAAACAAATTTCTGTTCTTTAAAGCATTCAATGTAAAAATGTAAACAAATAAAATGATTAATAAAAAGAAAATAGTGATACATATAAAAAGGAAAAAGAATGTTGGCTAGTAAAAATGGTGAGGGTAAATGTCTAAATAAATCATCATCTTCTATGTACTCCTCCTGAACTCTGACTCACATGCTGGCTAGTTTTCTGTCAGTTTGACACAATGTAGCGTTAACTAAGAAGAGGAATACACAACTGAGAAAATGTGTCTGTAAGATGTGCCTATAGGGCAAGTTTGAGGGGTATTGTCTTAATTAATAATTGATGTATGGGGGGAAATTGTTGATTCTGTGTGTGCTGAAAAACAGCAAACTGAACAAACCATAAGGAACAAACCAGAAGTAACACTCCTCCATGGCTTTGCATCAGCCCCTGCCTCCAGGATCCTGCACTGACTTCCCTGGATGATAAACTACATGGTACAAACTGAAATGCTTTCCTCCCCAAGTTGCTTTGGGTCATATTGTTTTATCATAGCAATAGAAATCCTAAGCAACATAAGTCTATACCTATTTGTCCTAGAATATGTAAAGGTACTATTTGTGAGTCCAAAGAAATAGATGTTGTCAACTTAAAGACCTTCTAGTTCAAGCAAACGTCCTTTGACATATACAGCCTCTATTGCCTTACTGTTAACATCACAGCAAGGGGTCAATAAAAGAAAACTACAAGTTATTAGGCAAGAAGTACTGTGGCAAAGAAAATCTCTAGCCATTGTAAAGATTTACAAAACATTAGAAAAATGAAGAAAATGGTATCCTGAATTTGTATGTGCCTTGTCACTATAGATTGCAGATATGCATTCTAACCTCTGGAATACTTGCAAATTTACCCACTAAGTTCCCCCAGGAAATAGTATCTCATAGAGCCCCATTTAGAAGGAGTGTTGCTCTTTAGACAATACCTTCCATTGCTCCCTGCATGTCTGCATCAGAAGCCCTGAAAAGTACCTGAATGCAAGCTAATTCCTTAATGTTTTGAACCTAGTGGCCTCCTGTAGTCATATTTGCATCTTCTGTCCAGTGCCACTGTATTTTCTTGGACAATCGTAGTCAATCTACAATGGCTTTTTTTTTCTTGTTCTTAAACATGCCTTGCTACTCTTTTTCCTCGATGCCTTTGCACTCACTGCTCACTATCTAAGATGCTCTTTTCTCTACACTACTTCTCATTTCTCTACCTTATTGAGGTATCTCCTTAAAGAATGCTTCCCGAAGTTTCACACACAACAATTTAAAACACGACTCCATCTGAGTACCCTTGCTCCACTATGACCCATCCAAGGGCCTGATTGAACTTTCTGAAGATGCATGCTGTGCCTTTTGTTCATCATTTATAGCGCATCCTTAGAGTCCAAGGCAGTATCTGTCTGACATGAGCACTCGAAAAATATCTGTCAAATAAGTGTGTACAAATTGAAGTGTTTGCCTTGTGAGGCAAATTAAATTAACTTGAAGATTTAATTTGGAAAAAAAACAGTTGTCAATCGGTACTTAATTTGATTCCAACACCTTTTCCATGGCTAATTTGATCTAAGATGGTTAAACTTTTAGATGAAGCACAAATTGGATCATGTCATTACCTTGTTTAAAGCCCTTCAATAGATCACCATGAACTATAGAAAAATGTGCAAAAGAGCTGGCAATGTTTTAAAGGCCCTCTGTGACAGTGTGTTTAAGCTTTGTTTTGACAATGACTTATAGTACAAAATATACTTTACATTGTAACTCATATTTATCTGTCTAAATATGGCTATTAATAGATGAAGTTAGTTAAAATTGCACAAAACAATTCTTATTTTTACTACATGCAGTACATGACAATTTTTTTGTTTTTAGAAATTGATTGATATTTCATACATACATATAATGTGTTTTGATCAAACTCAAACCCTATTTTTAAACTTCTAACGTCTCTTCTATCTTCTTTTATTAAGTACTTTCTTTTTTTCTTTTCTTTATTGGATATTTTCTTTATTTGCATTTTAAATGTTATCCCCTTTCCTGGTTTTCCCTCTTGAATATCCCTTTCCCATCCCTCCTCCCCCTGCTTCTATGCGAGTGCTCCCCCCCCCACACACACACACACTCTTGCCTCCCAGAACTGGCATTCCCCTACAATGGGGCAACAAGCCTTCACATAATGTCCCAACAAGGCCATCCTCTGCTACAGATGCTGCTGGAGCCATGGATCCCTCCATGTGTACTCTTTGGTTGGTGGTTTAGTCCCTGAGAGCTCTCGGGGTGGGGTGGGGCGGGTGTCTGATTGGTTGATATTGTTGTTCTTCCTATGGGTTGCAATCCCCTTCAGTTCCTTCAGTCCTTTCTCTAATGCCTCCACTAAGGTTCCCTATGTTCAATCCAGTGGTTGGCTGTGATCATGCACCTCTGTATTGGTCAGGCTCTAGCAGAGCTTCTCAGGAGACAGCTATATCAGGTTTCTGTCAGCAGGCACTTCTTGGTATCAGCAATAGTGTCTAGGTTCAGTGTCTGTATATCAAACCCTATTCTTTATCCTGCAATTTTCCCGTTATCTCTCACTACCATTATCTCTCCCATGCTTCTTGTTTTTAAGTCACTTGAGTATGCTTAGTTCTATATGTGTGTGCATGAGTGTAGGCCCATCTACTAGAGCACTGGAAGTCTCTCAGATGTTACATCCCTGAGCTCTCTCTCTCTCTCTCTCTCTCTCTCTCTCTCTCTCTCTCTCTCTCTCTCTCTCCCTCTCCCAGCTACCATTCGTTTCCAATAGTTCTTTCCTAAGATGAGACTTGATGAAAACTTTCACCATCCATACTGAGATTTTGGCTGCCTAATGCATGCAGTCCCAGTTGCTATGAGTCCTTGTGTATAAAGGCCCTATCACGTCCAGCAAATTCTGTATTGATGCAGGTGTTCACTATCTCTTGCTCTTCTATTCTTCCTGCTCACTATTCTACAATGATCCCCAAGCCCTGAGGGGAGATTCAGTGATGTAAATGCATCATTTATATCTACCCACTCCAGTTTCTTTTTCTCTGTGTATTGACTAGTAGTTGGACTCTGTATTAGTTGTCACTTACTGTAAGAAAAAGAACTTCTCTGATGTGGATTGAGAGATGTACTAATATATGGCTAGAAAGATATGAACCTAGTGGGAAGGTTGTTACCACATCCATTTAGTTGAATAATAGTATTAGATTCTCCCCTTGAGTCTATGACCCAGCCAGCAATGTTTTTTTTCCAGTTAATAGTACTAGGCATGAGTTTTGTCTTGTGGAACAGGCATTAAATCCCAGTCGGAAAGTGGTCAATTACTTCTCCATAACATTTATGCTCCTATTGTATCAGTGAGTCTATCCTGCCAGGCCAGAAGTTGTAGCTCACAGAGTTCACCGCTGAGTAATACAGTTGATGACTTTTCTTTTGCAATAGTATGCATAGAACCATCAAGCACTATGAATGCTAGGTAGTATGAATGAAGTTTCCAGGTTAGTACCAGCTTGATTTCTCCATGTCCTATGTTCAAGTATGTGTTGTCTTCAGCAATAGAGCCTTGTGATCAAGTTCTGGAGGGTAACCAGGAACAATGAGGCAGCCTGTAATGTTTATGAGGGTATATAGGACCCTACTGAACAACAGCATGTAAAGAGGTAATCCCAAAGAAGCACTGGGTTTTTTATTTAATAGTCTATATTGTCTGGTGAAGACACTCCCTCTGTTATAGGGTAACTCCACTTAAAGTCCCTTTATATATGTATATGTATATACCTGAGGGAGCTTCTATAGTAGTAAGTTTCTTTTCTATTAGTTATCCTTTGCTGTACTTCCTTTTCTAATTTGCCCTTTCTGCTTCATTATTCCTCTTTCCCTCTTTATGCATTCAATTATAGAACGTATCATTGAATAAAAATGATGATCATGGCTCACCAAGTTGATTTTCCAACATAGTAACAGGTTCTAAGATATATTTTGGGGAAACACAATAACACTGTTTTATCCTCCAGCTCTAGTTCTCCTAACAGTGGTGAGTTCCTTAGATTTCCATTATAACGGATGACTTCTTACCAACTCTATTGCTCCTACTGCCTGTAGAGGACCTACTGGAATTTCAAGACTCACTTCAGCACTCAGTGATATTGCCTGGTCTCTCCAAACGCAGGGGGCAGCTTCATCTTGTAAACCTATTACATACTACCAGACAGCACCTTGTGATAACACATTACTATGTGTTGTCCTTACTATAGTTCTTAATATAATATACTGCAAGTGCTTGCTCACCTAGATCTTCTTCAGTACCAACTGAAGGTACATATATGCTGAACATCATCAGAAGGCTCTTAAAAACCCTTTGTGTCCACCAGAAGTGCTCAATGGCTCTTAAGGATCATTGTGTATCTACACTTTCAGTTCTAATTTTCAACTACTCATGAAAAGGGAGACTTGGTATGCACATTATTGGAATGGAAACAAATAATATTACACATTTAACATTGAATTTAATATTCTTTGACAGATAAGGAGTGGCTGAATGGAGCATGAGAAAAATGCAGGCCATTAGTTTGACTGTGTGTACCCCACGCAGCTGTAAGAAGCCACAGGACACTGCTCCTGGGGTGGGGAAGCACAATCTGGGGTGCCCATGTACCTGCTGGAGTTGTCTCAGGGTCCCCGGACTTGGCTTGGATTTTACAGTTGGCTTAAGTTTCCCAAGTCACTACAACTCTGACTTTTACCATGTTTTCTTGGTTTGAGTTCCATTATTACCCTTTGAAATTAAAGTAGCTACCTTGCTTCATAATTTGAGATCCTTACTTTGGTTCTTTATGTTTTTGTGTTGCATCAGATTTATCTTTTGAGCCAAACTGCCACCATCTGTGGGACTGTGAAAGGCAGCCTGTTTTCTGGTTGAGCTAGGTTTAAACCCTAGAGACCCAACAGATAACTCTGCAAGGAATGGAAGGAAGTTTGCCGTGCTCCCAGACACCAGGATTCTGACATGAGGCCCCGGCTCCATAATTCTGTGGCTGGCAGCCACATAGGGCAATGCCCCAAGCTCCTGGTATTCTGTCTGGACTCCACCCCCACAGTTACCTGGCAACAGCCAGGTAAGCTCCTTTGCACAGTTACCTGGTAACAGCCAGGTAGGCCTGGCCCACTATGAAAGGGGCTGTTTGCCCCCTCCTCCCTCTCTTACTCTTACTCTTGCCTCTCTCACTCACTTGCCCTCCTGCTCCCCCTCTCTCCACATTCCCTAACCCCGCTCTCTCTATGTGGCAATGACTGACCTCTACTTCTCTACTCTCTCCCTCTTTCTGCCTTTCTACAATAAATGCTTTAAAACCATGAACTGCCTCTTCTCATTGGGATACACTGTGCTGGAGCCCTGGAGCAGAGTGGTGTCTAAACTCCCGTGGGAGGCCTCCCTGTGCTCTCAGCCATGGCCACAAAGCTAAGCAGCAGCCAACTGAGCATGCCAAGGACTCTCAACCCCACAGGAAACTAGCCAGAGCTCTCCTCCTGCCCTTCCCCCTCAGCCTGGGCCAAAGTCTGCCTGTGGGCCCACACTCCATTCTCAGCTCTTCCAAAGCAGTGTCTGTGGTGTCCAAAAGCTAGAACCTGCTGTCCCCAGCCTCCATGAAGGCCTGGGGACCCTGAGACAACTTGGACAGGTCCATGGGAACCCCAGACTGTGCTTCCCCACCCCAGGAGCAGGGTCCTGTGGCTTCTCACAGCTTGTCACCCACCTGGCAGCAGCAGCAGTGTGGGGTGAGCACAAACTTCCAGCTTTCTGCCTCGACTAGAGGCCTGAACCCTGGGCAGGACTCAGGATCCCATTTTAACCCACAGCCATCTTCATGAGTTCAGCTGTGCCCACTTGCAAAAAAGATCACCACAGTGGGGACTGTTGACTGTTTACACTCTTTCATCAAAAGAAGTACACAAACAGTTATAGGGCTCTCACCTGACTATGCAGCCACTGCTCACAAGCAACTATGTGAAATTCAGGCATAATTGCATGTCGTTTGGGGAAGGGCTAGAAAGTATTTAGAGAAGAACTAGGAAGGGGCCCATCTATGCATCTGGGTAAAGCCATGCTTAATTCTACATAGAGACCTTCCAGTGTAGCTACATTAGAGTCACTCATTCTCCTGTTTGTAAGCACTTACCACACAGAGTAAGCAACCCTAAACGCAATGCTTCCCTAGGGAGAACTTTGGTGGAATTGAACTTAGGTTTGTTATTGGTTCTCTCTGGGGAGGGGTAGACATTGTGTAGTCCCTCTTGGGAGGGGGAGTGCTCTCATGAAATATCTGGGGATTTGATGGATGGGAGAAAAGCAAAAATTTCAGTGGGAAAGACTACAGCATTATTAACATATTGTAATCCCCCCCCCCCTGTCTTTTAAGTACTATGGCATCCTGAAAAACACTGACCAATACTCTCAATATGTTTGAAGCTACTCTGTGAATGAGACACTCTATCTCATTTCCTCTGGTTCTAATACTTTTAATAAGTAGCAATATAATCAAGTTGAGGTTTTGGCAGAGTGCTTACCATATCTAAGTAATGATAACAGCTGATCACATCCTTTTCTACTCAAACAAAAAGTGTCAAGTCATACCAAGATGCTGAGAATTTTTCAATCCTGAGTGAACAGGAAGCACATATCCTCTGTAAATAGGGAGAAATTTTAAAAAGACAGAACTTCAGACTTTCACATAGTAAACTCTTTCATGATTCCCTTAGAAATATGCCAGTCCTTCAAAATACAACCAAAATGTTATAAATGGTACCATCCACAAGATTGTAGGTAAGTAGTTGTTTGAAGGACATAGTAACTATCCAATGTTACAATCTCCTTTGGAAATTTGTATATTAATAATCTCATTAATGGCACTAAATACCTGACAAAAAGCATCTTAAAGGAGATAGGATTTACTTTGGCTTACAGTTTGAAGGGATACAGTCCATTGTGGTAGAGAAGAAATGGTGATAGGATAATGAAGTAGCTGTTTACATGGTATCCACAGATGGAGAATGGTGAGAGATAAGTGCTGGTGTTTGGTTAAATTTGTTCTGTTTATTTACTTTGAGACCTCAAGCCAACTAATGGTACTGTTGCTTATACTCAGGGTGGGAATTATGTAAAATTATTTTGGAAAAAAATATAATTCCATTCCATATATATATATATATATATATATATATATATATATATATATATATACATTCAGCTCCAGTTTCTCTTTTGTAAAATAAATTTATGGCCACACCACCTGTCTTAGGATTTTATTGCTGTGAAGAAACCTCATGACAAGGCATCTCTTATACATGCAAATTTTTCATTGTGGCTGCCTCATAGTTTCATTAGTTTAGTCCATTATCTCCCAGCTGCCTTCAGATCAAGATGTAGAACTGTGGGCTCCTCCAGCACCATGTCTGCCTGGATAGGTTTGACACTGGGAGATGCTTGAGCATTTTAGACCTCAAAGTCCAGCCTCCACAGTGACACACTTCCTCTAACAAGGCCACACCTCCTCAACTAAGGTTACATTTCCTACTAGTGCCACATCTTATGGCCAAGCATTCAAACATATGAATCTATAGAGGGTACAATACCCATTCAAACCACCACACCGGGTAATTCCCATATCATGCAACTCATTCATTTGTGTACATGTGTGCACATTTGGGCATATACATATAAATTTTATATATACAGAATATATAATTACATAAATTTTATCAAAATTATAATTTTTAAACCTTTACTAAGATCAAGATAATAGTATTAAAGAGATAGAGACAAGCATGTAACCTTAGTGTGGTAGTAACTAAAGCCATTTCCCTATCTTCTACTTCACCAAGATTCTGCCACTGCGGAATTTTTGCACTTGATGGTCACCCTGCTGAAAATGCTCTTCTTTCAATTATCTTTGTATGTGTTTGACATTTTTTTTCTGGCAGTTGCTCAAATGTCACTTGCAAAGTGAGATTGTTTTTTACTATCTATCTTGTTTTCCCTTCCTCCCCTCCAAATGAAGCCTATTGCCCCATCTCTGCTTTAATGTTTCCACAATGGCATCTATGATTAGTGCATATATGTTATATACTCTACTGATTTATTTAGTCATTGTCAAACTGTTCTATAAGAAAAAAAAGACTTTTGTGTACTTTGCTCATGTTTAATACTGCATATACAATACATAAACTGTATCCGATCCATAAAATTAATCCAACGAATACATCAATGGATTAAAATAGTGAATGGAAGATTGGAGGAATGAATGAACCATTCACAGTGTGAGCTTTACAGTCGAATAAACTTAGTTTCTACTCTCAGCTTTGCCACTTACCAACAGTGTGACCTTGAGGAAGCTCCCCTGAGCCTCAATTTGTTGCATGACTCACAGGGCTGATGTAATAATTTTAATGAGATGATCCTGTAGTGTTCGGCACAGTTCTTGGCGTATAGAAAGCACAAGTAAAACAAAAATGATAAAGCATTCTGTAAAAAGTGTATTTGGAAATATAAAAGACAGGTTTCTCAGCTGTGTCCTTACTGACATCATTGAACATGGCATGCTCATAAGTATTGTTGAAGGATTTCTGAGTCCACTGAGGTTCTCAAGAATAATGAGATGTTACTTGTGTATTCTGTCTGTTTCCCCAGCTTATCCTATCATCAAAATGATCTTTCTCTTTTAAGAAGAGTCAGAGACTTTCTCTGATTCCAAATATTCCTGGGGTCTGCTTACCTCAACCTACCCAGTCCTTTGACATTCTGATCTGGCTCATTCATGATTATTAGAGATATTTACCATTGACTAAGTGACAATGCAACAAGAGGATACCTGAAAGGGAAAGAAAAAGGCACAATGTTGATCGTAGAGGTTCCTTTTTCATTTCCCATCCTCTAACAGACACTATCTCAAGTAATATTTTGAATGTCTCTCCAGATGTTGCTTTTCCAACTACTGATCTTGGAGAATGCCTTCTAAATCTACTTGTTTTCTATTTACAGAAATATAATTAGAATTAGTACTAACTATTCCTTATAAGTCACCCTATACTATTATCTCGTGTAATCCTCACAGCAGCCCAGTGAAATAAAATTATTATTTTTATAGGTAAGTGGACTGAGGCCCAGAAGGGGCTAAGCAATCAGCCCAATGTCACATTGACAATGTATGACCCAGGAACAAAATGCATGAGCAATCATCTTTGTCATCTGACCACTCCTGCTTCATGGAAACACACGATAACAATATATATTGCATTTGGAGTACGTGCCTGGCGCTGTCCTAAGCATTTCAATTGTAGTAGCTTCTTTTAATTCTTACAACTTAGAGAGCTGGGTGTTATTTTTATCTTCCTTTTGCAAGTAGAAAAGCACAGAGAGGTTAAGCAGCGTGCCCATGGCCATACAGCAGCTAACAGGCAGAGCTAGGACACAAAGCTAGGTAATGTGATTGCACTGCCTGCCTACTTACTTCCAGTGTCATATGGCCCACTCAGCAGAATGAAGCCAGAAATGGGAGCCTAAAAGATTATAGCAATTGAATTGAAATGCAAATGATGCTGAAGTTACATGTTCTGAACATAGCCTGCCACAGTGACTTTGCCATTCACTCAATGCCTTCTCCAGGTTCTTTCACCATGAACCTCTGAAGGAAGTTTCCCCTGTGCATGCCAAAGACATCCACTGCCTGGTCCACATTAATAAGCCACATGATAGCCTCTAAACTGCCACATTCCAAGTTCTGCTGAGTTGTAGCCCTCTGGCTTCTGAATCCTTTGATTGATCTGTAGAATGCCAGGGCACTGAACTTGAGTCTGAGATAAAGTTTTATCCCTATCACCTTTCTCCACTAGAAATGGACTTGGCTGGCTGGCCTACTTTTGTGGTCCACGTTTATCTCTCAGTAAAAATAGCCCACTTCTTTTCTAGACCTCCAGAACTAAACCTCAGTCTTACCTGCTTTTTCTTCCTAGGTGAGCTAGCCTCCTCTTTCAAACCCACACAGCAGATGGAGAATCAAACAGGTTGCTTTCAGCTCATGTTTCCCAGGCGTCATCTATTGTCTAAGGGAAAGAAAAAGGCAGATTTACTGTGTCTAGTGGTCACTCTAGGGCTAAGTTAACACAGAGAGGCAGGGGTACACCAATGTGAATGACGATGCTTCTGCAGTTTTCAAATGATTTCCAGTTCGCTATTGTGCCACCCTCTGGATGAAAGAGGAAGTGATTACATCAAGGCAAATATTGAAAGCTGCAACAGTCTTTGGATCCTGCCTCTGCCTTCTTGTACTTGATCCTGAATGCAGCGGGGTAGGGAACTGCTCTTATAGCTGACCAGTTCTCTTGACAGATGTTCTGTGGATTTTCCCAGTCAGTCTCTTCATTAGATCCTGGCCTACAGATCGCAACAGCTGCAAATCTCCAGCTCCCATTCCCCACTCAGGAGGGTCCTCCAGACAGGGACTGACTAGCATGGTCTCTAAGTCAGATTATGCACAGCAGGAACTTGAGAGGCTGGGTGCAGAAATCTCATCTTTGCCTTCACTCACTTGTAACTTCACTTACGTTCAACTCAGCGAAGTGTTTCCTGTAATTATGAACCAAGCAAAACTCTATGATGAGATTTACAGTACTTGTGACCTTGTCATTAATGGAAGTCACAGACTGTTGCATATAATTATAACAGCTACTTTATAAAGTCCTCAAGTACCATTTATGCTGACCTCTGCATCCAAATTGGGATAGGAGAGACCTGCCATCAAATCTTCTTAATAGAATTTAGCTAGTGAAGCAGGTAGACTAACTACAAAGCTTCATTTTTCTCTCCTCTCCTCCAAATCCAATCCCTTTGTCTCAGCCCAGTTCTGTAGCAGACCGTCTTGTTGGGAGCCAGTTTGTGCTTCTCTGAGCCAGAGAGAAAAAAAGAGAGAGAAAGTCTGCCTGCCAGGCAGAGTCAAGTCAGGTCAGGGACTGTTGACAGATTTCTTGCCCAACTGAGGCATGGAAAGATAGGAGGAGGTGGACCCCTGTCTCAAGGCTAGGAGCTGAAGATCCTATTGACCTTGGTGGAAGGAACAGAGAGGCTTTTAAAATGGGAACAGATGTCTTATGTATATTTTAGCAAAATTGTTTCTTCTAGCTTGTGGCTTTGCTTCCCACGGTATATGAAGGCTATGAGAAATACACTTGTTTCTAGCTTGTATTTACACAGGCAGCCCCTCTGTACCCGTCTCTTGCCTCTTCTTTCTGCCTTTCCTGTAATCAGTCTTAACCCACCCACCCACCCCTCCTTTCAGTGACCTTTTGACTTCTTTACTATCAGGCTGGTACACCACCTGCTCTGACCTTCCCTTCCTCTCTGCCCCCACTTCCAGTGGATCACATAGCTCTTCTACTCCAAATTTCCTTCTCCCCCAACTTATTCCATTATCCCATCCCCCAACTTCAGCAGTTATTCCCTAGGAATCTACCTGCTACTCTAGCCAGAGAAGCAGGTAACTTAACTGCAGATCTTCACCACTGCCTCAGTTCCTCCAAATCCATTCTGCCAGTCTCTTCCCAAACTTTGTAGCAGGCCACCTGCTATAACCCTCACCAACCCCTGCCCAGATCTCCAGTAGATCACATACATCTTCCAAATTTTCTTCCCCCAACTCATGGCTTTATCTCACACCAACTTCAGCAGGAAACCAGCCTGCCAGAGAAGGGGGTAGTTTAACAACAAACCTTCACCTCTCCCTGCACTCTTCTAAATCTAATCCCCCAGTCTCAGCAGCTGCTGTAGCCTCCCATTTTCTCTGCCCCCTATCTCCATGGATCACACAGATCTTCTCCTCTGGCCTCCCTCCCTACTCATCTGGTTGTCCTAGCCTCAAATTCCAGCAGGCACTCTCTGAGTGCCAATAAACCTTGCCAGAAAAGCAAGTAGGTCAAAGAAGATGGTAGGTGAGTGTCAGATCTTCACTTTCCCTCCTCTTCCCTGAATCTAATTCCTGGGTCTTAACCACAGCTCTGTAGCAGAGTACCTACTGTGACCTCCCCTCTTTCACTGCTCCCATTCCCAGGGGAGTAAGCAGATCCCAGTGGAACACCCTGCTTTCATCATTCCTGTACCCCTCAGCCCCCTTCTATCTCAACCCCATTCCTACATGTCAGAGCTTCTAATACCTAGAAACACATTTTACTGGTAACCCCTAGTGGGCACATGTAATAGAATTCTCAGAAGAATTTCCTACCAAGCACCACAACATTCGTCTAAGAATCAGAGAGGGCAACTGAAACCAAGGAACAAAACACCCACCTAAAAAAAGACAAGACCAGATATCAGCACCTAGAATTCTAATCTTTCTCAAACCCAGGTGCCTAGATGCCATTGTAAAACCATGATCAATAACAGCCAAGACAACATGTTTCAACCAGAACCCAATAACCCTACCACACTAGGCATTGAATTCCAACATAGCTGAAGCACAAGACAAAAATACTTTTAAACAGCCTTTATGAATATGGTAGAGGTCCTTAAAAAGGAAGTGAATAAATGTCTTAACAATGGAAAGAAATGAATAAAACAGTTCAAAGCCTGAAAGTAGAAACAGAATCAATAAATAAAACCAAACTCAGGGAAATCTGGAACTGAAAAACCTAGAAAAGTCAGACAAAAACCTTATAGGCAAGCCTTATCAAAGAATACAAAAGGTAGAAGAGAGAATCTCAGGCATTGAAAACAGGATAGAAGAAATAGATACATTAGCCAAAGAAAAATTTAAATCTAAAAGTATCCTGACACAAAGCATCCTGGAAGTCTGAGACACAATGAAAAGACAAAAATCTAAGAATAAAATCGGAATACAGGATGGAGAAGAAATCCAGATCAAAGACATAGAAAATATTTTCAACAAAATCATAGAAGAAAATTTCACTAACCTAAATGTGGTGGTTTGAATATGCTTTGCCCAGGGAATGGCACTATTTGGTTGTGTGGCCTTGTTGGAGGAAGTGTGGCCTTATTGGAGGAAGTGTGTTACTGTGGGGATGGGCAATGAGATCCTCCTCCTAGCTGCCTGGAAGTTAGTCTTCCACCAGCAGCATTCAGATCANGATATAGAACTTTCTGCTCCTCCTGCACCATGCCTGCCTGGATACTGTCATACTCCCACCTTGATGATAAATGGACTGAACCTCTGTACCTGTCAGCCAGCCCTAATTAAATGTTGTTTTTGTCAGAGTTGCCTTGGTCATGGTATCTCTTCACAACAGTAAAACCGTAACCAGGACAGAAATTGGTACCAGGCACTGGTATGTTGCTGTGATAGGCTCAAGCATGCTTTTGTTCGAAAGAACGTGGACTTTGGGACTTTGAATTTGGAAAGCAGTAGAATGCTTTAAATGGGGCTTAATGGACCATCCTAGTGAGGATGCTAGTCACTAGTGCTTTAGGGTGGTTTGAACTGTGAAGACCTGATCCAAATGTTCCCATGGAGAAGAATTTCAGTAAGTGGCATAGAGACTGTTTATGTGTTATTTGGTGAAGACTATGACTGCTTTTTCCCCTTGTCTGAAAAGTCTACCTGAGGCTAAGGTAAAGACATTATATTACTTTCATTGACAAAGAAAGTCTCAAAAAAAAAAAAAAAGGCCCAGTAGAGACGTTGTTCTCTTGTTTAGTCTCATGAAGACCATTCTAACCAAACATATTAAGCTTAAAAAGAAAAAAATATAAAATGTATGGTTCAAGTAATAATAAAGGGGCCCCAGGAAGTGAAATGGAGCTGAATTCTATGTTCAAGGAGAAAAAGAGATCAAAGGAGTAATGATCTCAGGGCAAAATCCCTCCCAGCTTAGCTTATTGTTTGTGTTTGCACTTGATAAAGAATAGTTTGGATTTTCAATCTGGAATGAACTACACTCCAGAAATAGAGGGCGCACTTGTTATCTAGACCTTGAGTTTGGAAGACACAGGCTTTTGATCCAGATCTTAAGGAACACTGGCCATGAAAAGCTTAGGCTCAGACATGGTAGAACACACTTTTAATCCCAGGAGACAAAGCCCAGCAGATCTCTGAGTTCTAGGCCAGCCTGGGATAGAGCAAGTTCTAGGTGAAGAAAAGCTTAAATCCAGGCATGGTTTTACACACTTTTAATCCCAGCATTCAGGAGATAGGGACATTCAGATCTCTAAGTTCAAAGTCAATCTGCAGAGCAAATTTCAGGACAGTCAAGCTTAGGCAGTGAGGGAGTTGGAAAACAGAAAGCTGATTATAGAATAAGGGGGTGGGTGGCATGTTCCAGCCTGAGCAAGCAACAGAACTCAATTTGTCACCTTCAGCCATGTGGCTGAAGAAGTCAAAAATAGAAGGGACTACTGGGACAAATTGATATTGGTTACCTGGAGGTAAGAAATTACCTGTGATTAAGGCCAATCTACGTAACAAGTTACAGGGCAGCCCAGCTTAGGCAGTGAAGGAGTTGGAAAACAAAGCTGGTGATAATATAATAATACAAGGGGGCATGTTCTAGCCCCACCAAACAGCAGAACATGGCAGCTTTGGCCATGTGACTCTGGCTTTAGAGTGAAAAATAGAAGGGACTACTGGGACAATTGATGCTGGTTAGATGGAGCTAAGAAATTAGTGGTGGTTAAGAAGAAACCAGCATCTCTGAGGTAAAGCCTTCTGGGAAGTGTTTTTTGAGATCACGAAGAAGCCGTTTTCCAGAGATATATAAGGTTGTATCTCCTGCTGCAACTGGACTTGGTAGTATGGAAGAGTCACCCAGGTGGTACTGGTTTTGAAGATATGAAAGGGTCATGAGGAGCAGCTGAGGCTTGGCACTGTGAGAGGCCATGGAAGGCCATTGGTGAAGGTGCAGCCTCATTTGCAGTTGAGGGCTCAGGATTGAAGGGGTCATGCAAAGGAGTTGAGGCTTGGCACCATGAAGAGAGCCGATGAGAGGTTATTGGTGAAGCCTAGTTGCAGTGGAAGACCCCAGTTTATTGGCAATGCCAGTATCATAGAGTGATCACCACCAACAGCAGTATCAATGGAGTGGAGTCAACCAGAGCCTAGAGTACTACAGAGAGCAGAGCTGAAGAAGTGATGCCAGCCCTTAGGAGGAGCCCAGAAGATAATGTGTAGATCTCAGGCATTGAAACAAGAAGCTGTAACACTGAAGTTTGAGATGCCAGAGCAGTGGTCTATCTGCTGAGGAAAAATGCCAAGAGAGAATGGAACAGCCCAGGAGAAAGAAGTTTGTTGCAGTCGACAAAGATGAAAAAGGAGTGGAGATCTGAAGACCACTTTGATATCAGACATGGAGATGCAGATTTTGGAGTTTTCCCAGTTGTTTTCCTGTCTTGTTTTGAGAATTACAGTTAAGTTATTGGATGAATCTCAGAGGAGACTTTGGACTTTTAATATTATTGAGACTATGGGACTTTGGAAGTTGGACTAAATGTATTTTTTTATTATGGCGTAGCTAGGTGTGGTCCCCATAATCTCATATTTTTGAACAAGCCTATGGGGACCAGGGAGTAGAATGTGGTGTTTTGAATATGCTTGGCCCAGGGAGTGGCACTGTTTGGAGGTGTGGTCTTTTTTTTGAGTAGGCGTGCCCTTGTTGAAGGAAGTGTGTCACTGTGAGCATGGGCTTTGAGAGCTTCCTCCTAGCTGCCCGAGAATGCCAGTCTTACCCCATTTGCCTTCAGAATAAGATGTAGAACTCTCAGCTCCTCCTATTGCCATGCCTGCCTAGGTGCTGCCATGCTCCTGCCTTGATGATAATGGGCTGAGCCTTTGAACCTGTAAGCTAGCCTCAATTAAACCTTGTCCTTATGAGTTGCCTTGGTCATGGTGTTTGTTCACAGTAGTAAAATCTTAAGACAGCCTGCCTCTCCATACTTCAGCTAGCTTCTCTGCACATTTGCCTGCCTCTCAGCCCCTCAGCCCCTTGGCCACTTGACCCCTCAGCCTGCCTTTCTCTGCCTCCTGGCTTCTCTGCCCCTTAGATTACCCCTTGGCCTGCTCCTCAGCCCCTGGCCTGCCTCTAAGCCCCTCAGCCTGGTTCCCTGATCCTTGACCCTTCAAACTACCCCTTGGAACCTCTGTCTGCCTTTAGAAAGAACCCTTGGCCTGCTCCTGGACGCCTTGGCATGGCCCTCGGCCTGCCGCCTGGCTTATCTCTTGGCCCCTCAGCTTGCCCTTAGCCTTGCCCCTGGGCCTGCCACTCTGTGGTCTGCCCCCAATCATCAGAAATGCTTCTTTGTGCAGCAAACGTGAACAAATACAGAGAGACCCCCAGCCAGACACCAGGCAAAGAGTGAGAACCCTCTTAACATTCTGCCCTACATGGACTGTCTCCATCAAATCTCTCCCCTCAGAGATCAGGAAACCCCGTGGAAGAGGAGGCAAGAGTGTAAGAGCCAGAAGGTATGGAGGTCACAAAGCAAACAGGGCCTTTAAATCAACCGAATCAAAGCACATATGAACTCATATGAGACTGAGGCAGCATGTACAGGTTTGAACCAGATGTTGTCCTAGAGCAGAGAAGAGAAGAGGACACAAGCACACATCCCCAATCCAGAAGCTATTTCCCATTGTAACCGCTTGCGAATGAAAATTTAGCTTTCTTCCAAGGAGTCTCACTGGGGAAGCAAACTATTCTTAAGGGCAGGCTGCCTGTCTGGCACTATGTGAGGGACAAAAGCTATTTTCAGCAAAAGGAAAATAATGTCCAACAATAGCATCATAATGTCATGTCAAGGCTTTTTTTTAAAACCTTATTTTTTAAATTTTTATTTTACTTTCCTTTAAGGTTGTAGGCCTGCATCTGCTCCTCCAGAGGGCATGATCGCTTGGGGAGGCAGAACATGGGGAGTTTGACTGAGCTTATCCCATGCTGGGGCAGGTATTGGACTGTAAGGAAGTACCCTGGTACCACTCCAGAGAGGGGAAAGCAAAGTCTGAGACATGGGAAAGCTATAGCTGGTTTGTGGGTCCCAGGGTCTATGAGGAGGCTAGGGCTATTGGGTTCTCAGACTCTTGAACATTCAGGCACTGCTGGGAGTTACAGAAGAGCAGGGAACAGTCAGGGGCTGGGGCACAGGCTGGAGACAGCATCTAGCCCAGGGTGGGGGTGGGGGAGCTTGGAAGGGAAGCTCTGGCGGGAAGATCATCCTTGGCTTGAAGGTGGCAGCCTTGGTGCTGATTGTGGCTGGGAACACAGAGAGGCCTTCTACCAGAGATTAGGCTGCAGCTTTCTAGGTGAAGGCCTTTTCCATGGCTCCCCATGGCAGATCCTGATGAAAAGAGGCAGTCCATGGTTTTAAGTCATTTATTATCATGGCAGAAATTGGATGAGTAAAACCATACTCCCTTCTCAGGGTGGGTCTGTGATTAAATACCTTTTGCATGGAGGAATGTCTGAGAAGGGAAGCTTATTGGCTAAGCCCTCCTGCCTCTAGGTATCTCAATAGCATGGAGAACTCTGTCTTGGGCCTATCTCAGGTCACATCTCTTTTATGTTCCAACTCAGGAGTCTGGCAAGGAGCTGGGGCACACCTAAGCCCCAGGTGTGTGGCCACAGAGTCCCTGGGTCTTGACCTGCTCTGCTTTACAGACCTTCCCGGCATGGTTTTATGTCTCACACTTCACTGTGTCTGTATCTCTTTCTTCTTTCTTGGGCCCTTTTTCTTCTGTTTGTTTGCTTTGTCCTATTCCATCTGTTAGTTTTTGTTTAATCCTAGTATATTATATTTTATATTATTACTCCCTAGAAGCCCGTTTGTTTTCTAATGAAAGACAGAAAGNGGATGGATCCAGATGGGAGAGGTGGTTGGGAATACCTTAGAGATATAGAAGAGGGGAACTGTGATCAGGATATATTATGTGAGGGACAAATGCTATTTTAAGTAAAAGGAAAATAAACTTATTATATGTGTGATAAACAAGTACATTTATTACTAGATCATAAATATATTGGGAATATTGCTCAGTTGTACAGCAGTTTCCTAGTATATTTAAGGCCATGGATCCCATTACCCATAGCACAAAAAAATTAAAAAAAGAATATTGGGAGAAATCCCCAGTTGCTAAACTATAAGCAGACAAGCAAAGATGCTTGAATGTTAAGTGTTTTGTCAGACTGCAAAGGTAAGACACATCGTTCCAAAGACTTAGTTGCATAACTGTATTTTCCCTGTCCATGCCATGCAATGGCCTCATCTCTGTGTGTAATGGAGTTCTTCTCCCCTTTATTACATAAGTGCGACTCTGAATGTACCCCCACCCCCTTCTCACTGCCCCCTAAATGTAAGGAATCACTGTAAACTAAAAATTTAATCTTCCTGGCACAGTAGCACCACTAGGTGGCACAATTGTGTGAATTAGTGGCCAGGCAGGGAACTCTGTTGAAACCCAGAATTTACAGAATTCAGAATTTCCAGTTGTCAAGACCCAGTTAGGACTTTCAAAGACCACTATCTACCAAAAGGATCATAATGTTCTTCTCTGTATGTTATTCAAAATTCAAGTAAAAATAGACTAAATATTTTTGCCCAAATACCAGCAGTTTCCACAACCCCTTTCTGATTGCAAAATTCTGGCTAAGTTCTTTGAAATTGAACTTTCCTCGCTATGCTAATCTCCTGAGGCTGTAAATGTGTACTTACTCTGTCTGCATAACAAGAAATCCAGTGCCACTTGTTTATAAGGATATAATTGGGCTAGATGCCACTCTGGAACTTGAAAATGTCCTGGGACTTATGCCTACTGAGTCACAGTATTTTGGACCATGACAGAACCTGAAATACCGAGTTACTATATACAGGCTCCTGGTAGCTGTATAGGTCTTATTTCAGTCAATTCACACAGCTTCAAGCAGAATGTACTTCATCTCATGACTGGGAAACCTAGAAAGTATTGAGCTATAACTAAAATTTCATACACGGCATTATATAAATACTCTTACCAGGAGCTCTATTGCCCAGGAACCCTACCTCCCAGCTTCAGTATGTTCTTTGATTGCTCTGTGGTTCCTGACATTTTATGGCATCACAGAACCTTGTATCCTGCCCCCAGAGGGACACTGCAGCTTGCATAGCTCAGCATTTTGAGGACTTGCCTCTACAAACATTCTTGTATGGTTGTATACAAGACCTTTCCTTCTACAGCAGAAATCTGGTGCTCACTATCAAAGTCAAAATTAAGACATCTATTTCTCTCTGAAGAAGCTTTATTAACAGGTAGAATTCCTATTCTGATAACTGTTAATCTCTTAAATGAATTGTAGTGGAACCCAGGGTGGTGTGAACGTTGCCTTCTAGATTTCCTCCATCTAATTACATCCAAGAGGGCCATCACACACTCTGCTGTGCCTAGTGCGTACTTCACAATTCCTTCATCTGATAATGGCTTACACCTTGCACAATACTTCAGCCATTCGAGGAACAATGATCCAGTCATTGGACCTTCTGCACCACAGCTCCCTTGTTCCTGTTTCTGTACTCCATGGAGACCTTCACTCTGGTATCTGATCACAGCAGTACTCCCCGATACATTAGCCTGAAGACTGACTGTCTCTTGGCCTCTTTTTTGACTTAGCCAAGGCATCTGTGGGAAGTGAAGCAAAATGGAAATGCCCTACCCTGAGAAATAGACTCATCTGAATCCTTACATATATACAGCAATCCCTGCCTTCTACTAGGCACTTGTTTAGTTTTCTTTATTTTGCATTCATCCAAGGAGTAGGAAGCAAAAGGGATTTAGTTGGGATAAACAATACACTAAGAGAATCATATATGCATCTTCCAAGCAAACATAAGAAAACCATACTTTGTTTGGGAGTCAGGGGAGGGTAGTGGAGCTGGTATGGAGTTCACTCATGCCAGATGGATAGTCCTATTCTACTCCGTGAAAACGACCCACACCATCAGGAGTAGCCACGTTGGATCCATACATGCAACATCTAATATTTAACCCCACTGTAAACCATTAAACATGCTTAAGTCCTTTGATAGCTTGCTATGTACCAGTCACAGGATTTTCCCTGTCCAATTACATTAGTGTAGCAGGTGGCCTGTGATTGGACAGGGAAAGGGGGATGGAGTGGAGAGTTGAAAGACAGGGAGCATCTCAAGGGAGAGAGGGGGATGCCAAGATGGAGCTGGGCATGAACCAGCGTGACTTTAACCAGCTACAGGTGGTTATGATATCATAAGGGTAGAATGATGGAGATAAAGCTTTTATCATTATCAATTGGTTCTAAAATTATTATAATGACATATTGTGAATTGGAAATTTATTGGTATATAAATCTAATTGGTTAATTATAAGCTTCAAGAGTTTTTCTTCTGCTGGTTAAATGGGTGTTGTGGCAGTTGTCCATGGGGTGGACGATAATAGCGTGGGGTTGGCATGGCAATGAAAGGAACTTGGGAGCTCTGGCCCAGCCAGAGAGTTGGCAGGTAGAGACAGAGCCAGCAGTGCCACAGCAGGGCTGAGAGTTGCCGGCACAAGTGCAGGATCATGCCAGTTCTTCTTTTTTTTTTTTTTTTTACTCTTTCCCACAACATTCTAAACCTCTGCCACATAATTGATTTCATCCCTAGAAGAACGTTCTCATAAACTATTCTTTAATTCGATCTAGAGAAGATAAAATGGAAGCATAGAAAGATAACTTAACCTCCCCAAGATAAAACAGTTGGTAAGTGGCAAATCTTGAATTCCAACCCAAGAAAGCCTGGCTCAATGGTTTGTAAGCTTTACTCTATTCTGTGGATTGCTTTGTCACAGAGACAAAGACTCCATTAAATACTACTCTACAATTCTGCCTTGGCTTTCATTTGCTGCCTCCTCTTCTGAAGAAGTATCCTGCCCATCAGTGTCCAAACATTTGAGGAAAATGAGCCCCTTGCATCCAGCTGCAGTTGAGCTCTGAAGTGGGTACAAGTTCAAGACAAAGATGACACAGTCCTGAAATGGACTGCACTTAATGGGGACAGAGTAGAGAAAGTCAACTCAAGAGAAACTCCAAAGGTGACATCTGAGGATTATGAGGTATGAAGGAGGAGGACGAGGAGCCTCTAGGACTCAATAGATGAAGTTACCACCTAGTGTGAAGCAGGCTCAGAAGGGAGAGCTGGGAGGTGGGCAAAGCAGTCTGAGCAATCTCACCTATAAAGTGTGAAGGTGCGGGTGAGCATAGCACTTTACACACAGTCTCCAGGGCCATTGACACAGCTACTATGTGAAACAGCAGGTCAGAACTGACATCTTACAGGTAAGAGGATTATTAGTCTTACAGTCACTGTGTCTAGACCCCACATTCAGCCGCAGACTTGAAGTTTGCACCCAGGTCTGTGTAGCGGAAAGCCAATTGGATGGAAGACACAATAGAACATACAACCTTACTCACCTCTTGCAGTGCTCAGCCTTCTCTTTTTGATTCTGGCATGCTGCCTTTCCGGAGCCTTAACCTTAGCTTAACGCCTGACAGCCGCTCACTCTGTGAGCTGGCAATGACTCCTAACCCTTCTCCATTTGTCAATGTTTCAACTCCATATTCCCTACCACTGACCTCGCACTCTCCCAATGCTGGTACTCCTGCAAGTCTTACCAGACTCAAGTACAATGAGACCCACAGGTTTTGAGGCTCCTCTCTGTTTAGTCCCCATCTTTTGTTCTTCTCTTTTAGGCAAAAATGGATGTGACTTTTCACTCTCAAATGTCATGTTTTGATCCCCCCAAATTGATGATTCATGCTGCATACCATTACCCGTGTGGTTTATGCCCTGTATTGTCAGTGAGTTTTGTTGTTATTTTTCAGGGAGGTGAAGGGGAGCAGTGAAGTGCTTGTGAAAACTGTAATCGTTTTTGTTGTTTGGAGGGATTTCTGTGTATATTTCAATCCTCACACACCCAGAATGGACTGGCATGATTTTTTTTCAAGATTATCTTTACAAATGATGAAGCAAAGAGAGATTAAGTAGCTTACTCAAAGTTCCATAGTTAGTGAGAGGTAGAAGAGAAATCAGAACTCCATCAAAACTCAAATCCATTAGGTTCCAAATGCAGTTCACAGTTGGCTGGAGACAACGTGGTAGATTTATCTTTCGTAATCCTTGTGACATTAGAAGAAGCTCAGCATGATTATAAAATGTCCCAAAGGAACTCTCTCAGGATTCCAACAAAACATATAAATAATTCCAGGATGACTAAAAGTTGTCAGGGATCCAATCAAGTATGTTGGTTTAACACCACACAGCTAGTCAATGAGTCAAGCTTTATGATGTTTTATTTTGTAACGGATTCTTGTGTCCAAGTGTATTGTATAATGGCTGAAAGCAGACATGTGTCGACCGTACTTTCCACTGGAAAAAATAGGGCACATTGCCTGACAGTGAATGTGTGACAATGGGGTCAAGTAGGCCATCTGGACTTCTCTTGAAAACATTTCATTGCCAACCAGCAACTAGGTACAGTAATAGGGCACAGTGACTAACACGTGACAAACTTTTTATTGTTCTCATTTAACAGGACCTATCGAGTGGAAATGCACATCACACACCTGCCTTCTTTAGAGAAAATTGACCATTCATGGTTCCATGTCAAAATGGAGCTTCATTCTCCGGCACTTCTGAATGCAACCACTAGATGGCAGTGTTCTCCAAGTTTCTAATAGCTTCGGAAGGCTACTGTTGTTAAATACCATTTTCTTTTCAGGTTATATTAACCATCTCTCCTACCAGTAAAAGAATGTCTAGATGTTTTCCATGCTGTTCAAGGGTATATTTGTTAATATCTTGTTATTTTAACAATAACCTTGAACTTGCTCAAGTATATCTGAGTCTCCCCAGTTTAATTCAAATACTGTGCATACATATACTGCTGTAAACTGTGAGCTAGGTCCAACACATACAGAGATAAAGTTGCACAGATGTGAGTGTTAAGAAAACACCATCTTTTTGAGATACTTACCTATAAACAAAGAGCTATATGACTATATCATAAGCACTGTGATTAAATGATCACCGGGTAGAGTACCCATCTCCATACCGGGGTGTAAGGACATCCTTCAAGAGACTAGGAATTAAAATCTGCATCTTAAAGATGAGCATATCTTAAGTGAGGTATAAAACATGTTTGTAAGACAGGTAGAAAAGGAACAGATTGGAGAGAAATGGTCTCCAGAGTGTAGGGTGTGCTGGGGACCTTGGTAGCAGGTATACAATAGTAAAAAAACAGTATCCAGTACAGGGGTGGGGAGAGTTCAAGACAGGCATTCAATTGCAACGCTGAAACCAGTAACAAAGACTTGAAACCATGCACTCTTCACAAGTATTTGAGATAAGAATGTTCCTTAACTTGGGTCAAAGAGTGACTTCTGCATTCCTCACCACTCTAGAGGACAGTTCTTAGGAACACTGGGAAGCACTTATTGAATCTCTCAGAAGTACGTAGTACTGTGCTAAAATCCCTTTAATACCATCAAGGGCTCTAGCAGTCCTCTGATGCCATTAACATCTTCAATTTGCAAATGAGGAAATCGAGGTTCAGAAAGTTTAAAGGACTTGTTCACAATTGCTAACAAGTGACAGAGTTAGGATTTGGACAGAGCAGAGGAGCAGAGAAGGGGTTAATGGGTAAAGCCAATAGGTAAGAATTGACATTAAACTTTCTGAATCTACATATACATATACATACATACACACACACACACACACACACACATATATATATATATATATATATATATATATATATATATATATATGGATGCTATGTGCTAGGCTGTCTTGCTGAGTGTTTAAGTATTACCTCACTTAGTCTGTAAAACAATGCTGTGCAAAAGGAATAATTATCATTCCTATTTTGCAGAATAGTAGAATAGTACACTGAGAAACTGAGTAATTTCAGTTTTACCCCAGAACACACGTCTTATAAGTGTTTGTGCTGGATTTACAAACAAGAATGAGGGCCTTTGGGACAGGAGAGATGAATAGCAAGTAGGCGGGACAGGAAGCAGCATGAAGACTGAGAATCGCAGCAAGTGGGTATTGCTGGGAGGGGAGGCGGGGTTGGCTGGGAGGTTAGGATTGTGAGGCTGGAGAAATGCACAAGAGCTACATTGTGACGGACGGACATGAGGTACACTCTGGTCAGTTGAAGCACAGTGGGATTTTTAAACAGGGCTGGCCTAATCCTCTCAGCATGACAATTGCCTGCCTTTCTGTTCTAAAGATTTTATTAGTATCTCCGATATGTGTATGTGTGTATGTGCGTGCACACTCATGCCCGGGCATGCTTATATCTGTGGATATCCCCAGAGGCCAGAAGAGATATTAACCTAGGAGCGTCCCTTTGCGTGGGGGGGGGGAGAGTTCCAGTGACATGAGGGACAGAGAGGGTAGTGGGAGAACACATTATATACGTGTATGAAAATATGATGATAAATCCATTCCTGTGCAATTGATACACACTAATTAAAATAATTAACTGCCAACACCCCCAAAAAGGCCAGCTAGGACTCGCCAGTCTAGAAAGAGAGGACAACCTTTGCTTTCCACCCCCTCACAGGCCAGCAAACTATGCAGAAAGCAGGTGCAGACGGAGAGCAGGAAACACAGTCTTGTGGTGAGGCTTTGTTCCATTTTTATTTGCTTGCCACACAGGGGCACTCAACTCATTTCCTGTGTCATTATTTCGAAAGACATAAAGCCTGACATTTTCATTAAGACTTACCGTATCTATGTCATAAAATTAAATTCCAAGAGAGACACACAACCTGATGGTAATAAAACTGCAACCCAAGACTGGGACATAATGGGAACCTCACGAATGTGTGTCATATGCTTGCATGGGTAAAAATATCACCCTCTTTCTCCTAAGCCCCCCAGGGCAGCATAACCTAGTCAAATACTCCTAGAAGAGCTGGTTATATCCCCTAAGGGTCCAAATCACTTAATTTTTCCTTTAGACTTTAAGAGTTTCCAAGAAAATCATTCAACCATTATTTCACTGAGTGACAAAAAAACGTGCTCATGCCTTTATAATACAGGGTGGATGGATCAGGACGTGGTGATTTTTGAGGTTTAAATGCGTGCTCAACAGTGTTAATTATAGGGAGGAGGCCACTTTGTTTTATTAAAGATAGTCTAAACATGTCTGCTTAGAATCTCCGTATGACAAGATTGCTTCCTGCCAAGAGAGCTCTACCAGGAAAAAAATGTGAGACAAGTAAAATAAATGAACACTAGAAAAAGTCATTTCAATGGAGGCGGAAAGGAGAACATGAAGTCCAGTGAAGCATGTCACAATCCCTCAGGCCCAACTTTATTAAGTCTCAAATATTAAACCAAATTAACAATATGAATTGTTCAGTGTAGCGGCTGAGCACATCCATTCTGGAATTAGGATACTGAGTTTAAGTATTGACTAGTTTTGGTCCACAAGCACTCCTTAAGACTTTGGCCAATTACCCTCCTAATGCTTCTGACTCTTACTGGATTATTAGTTCTATGTATAAGGCAAAGGGTGATGGAGTAGTTTCTACACAAGTAATTTTTTTGGAGTTGAAAGCTTTCTGATCGTGGACAATTTGCCTTTATGTCTCAAGTTTGTCTGTGTGTTACTGGAAGATGGTTGTAAGACTCAATGTGATTTGGGGGAGGTATCTTTCAAAAATTATTGCATACAACACCCAGCAAGTCTTTAAAATAGAAGTTACTACCATAAAGGAATATACTTGGTTAGGCAACATGCTGAAACTGGTAACTTAATAGGGTAGAGCTATTTCTTGGACAGTGATATTTTATTTGGTTAAAAACATGGTCTGAAGTAAATATAGCAAGAATGTTTGAGTATAAACATTTTCAACATAATGTTTTTTTTATGGATTATTTGGGAATTTCATATCATTTATTTCAACCCCACTCATTTCTCAGTTCTTCCATGTCTGCCTCAATCCCTGTATCTCCCTCAAAAGAAAATAATTAATAAAAATTGCCACCACCACCAACAAAAATCTTTCCAACTCCTCTGGGCCATGACCTGTTTCTCTATTACCCACAGCCTTCTCTCTCATCCATCACAACTGACCTGAGTCACCCATCACATCCTAACCTGGAGTCGCCAGTTCCACCTTACACATACCACTCTGCTTCTCTAACATCCCTGCATCTCCATTGTATGGTTCTGCAGGAACAGCCCTTTTACCCACTCCAGCAGCTCATAGATAGATGTCGGGGTGGGTCAACTCAAAGTCCTTGATCTTGGCCTGGATGTTAGCTGAATTGGTCAACTCAGACCTCCACTAGACCCTCAAACCACCTCAAGGTGGCCTGTGAGAAGCAGGGCCAGCTCTCCTGAACCCAGGCCACCAGGGCCAGCTTTCCCTTACCCGCACCGCTGCCAGTGACACTGTGCAGTGCCTGGTAAGGGGTGAGACCAGCTCAGCAAGACCCTTAGGCATTAACTTTGCTTCATAAGATAGTTCAGACCACAGACATCCACATGGCCTTAGGTGGTAACATGGGCCATAGACACCAACACATCCCCTGGTTTTATCTGTAACACCACCCACTCATATCCCTTCGTGGCTTCATATACTTTGGGCTCATCATGGCCCCCAGGCTAAACATGCCACTCACAAAAGCATGACTCCATGAGGCAGCAAAACCCAAGAATATCACCAAATCATCATAGATCTAGGCATCACTGTGGCCTCGGGTAGCAGAATGAACCACAGTGGTCCTTCCAGGAGTTTCAATCCAGAAAGTGAAGCTTTCCTCACCCCTGGCCTCTGCCATTGCCCAGAGCCAGGGCGATCCTCTGATTGACAGCATGTTGAGGGGCTGAGTCTGTGTCTACTTAAGTTCCTGGCTGTTGAGCACTGTCCCCACTACCCTACTGGTCACTGATAGCACATCACCCGCAGCCCCCTCTCTCTCACCAGTTTCTCATATCTCCAGTTCTCTTAGCCCAAGCACTAGACACGTGAGTGAATAAAGCTTCTGACGATCCCAGCCCTCCCCCACACACCCATCAGCCACTGCCAGCCTTCAAATACTCCCAGCCAAAGCAGAAGCAACTCCTCCCACAGTGCTTCTTCTGAACTCCTGACCTGAGGGACCCATGGGCAGAGGGAAATCACAGTGCTTTGAAGTTTCTCATATCAATAGCTGCTTGTAGCAGTACATTTGAAAATTTTCATAATTGACAGAATTAGAATAAAAAATTCTAAGGGACATCTCCCTGCCCTCACACTGCCCCCCCCACCTCAATTCACATTTAGGTCATTTGATCAAGAGCCAGGGTGTGCCTTAAGAGTAAGTAGCTGCATCATGATGTCATTTCATGGACACTGAACCTCAAAAATGCATCACTCCCTTCTTAGGTCAAGATGTGTTTGAAGGATCTCATCTCTGAAACCTTGCTATTTAAAAATTTATAATTTCCCCAAAGTCATAGCGGTAGGAAGGCGCGGGGACAAAGAAACAGTTCATGTGACCTGGACATCCTGATCATAAAGGGTTTTTACCATAGCCTTTGGAAGTTCCCACCACATGAATTTCTAGCATAAAATAACACAACAGCAGGAGCTATTCACCATATTATTTTATAATTTTTGCCTTAGCACTAAGCCCACTACCTTTCCTGAACTGTGAATTATTTGTTGATAAACTTGGCAACTGTCTTCGGAGTACCACAATTAAACTGTAGAACATGGCCAGCTGTAGTGGAACATTTAAATTAGAAATAGGCTATGGATTAGTGATTCGTGGCCATCAGCTAACTCCCTGATTAGCAAAACAGTATCTATTATATCCAAAATCCCATGACATTGTTTAGCTGCCATGACTCCGAACATTTGCAATGGTGGGACAACACTTTGAGCATTAACTCCTTGTGGGCAGTTAGAAGCAAACTGATTCCCTATCTTTTTAAATGGTTAAAGTATGATTTTTTTCGATGTAAGCCCTGAAAATAAAGCATAAATGGAATAACCTATTTGAAGTTAAAATATATGTATATAAAAAGTCTCAATATACCAAATGTCTCCTGTGTATTTGGATCTCTGAGAAGTCCTGGATATCATTAAAATCTAGCACTTTAGCTGGGCATGGTGGCACACCCCTTCAATCCTAGCATTTAAGAGGCAGAGGCAAGTGAGGCTCACTGAGTTTGAGGCCATCCTAGTCTACGGAGTGAATTTCAGGACAGTCAGGTCTATGTTGTGAGAATTTGTCTCAAAAAACAGAAACAAAGACTACCATTTTGAGGGTTTAAGGAGGATGAAGCAAATAATGGAAGATGGAATTTAACATAGGAGGTGTCTTTAAAGTCCTTTCTTACTTGAGGTCCAGGTAATATGTAATAAAATTAAAAAGACACTGGAGAAGAATGCAGGATCCAGGAGCAACAACAAAATCAAATCCTGGAGAGTGTAGAATCTCTTATGTAGAGTATTCATCTCTCTGGATTTTTGCAGAAAAGGGGGGCTCAAGGTGCTGAAAAGAGTTGAAACAGCCTTTCCAGGATGTGAATGTGTTGGTGCAAAACTGAACTCCATTCTTTGAATTCAAACAGGATAGCAGCATACAAGGTTACTGCTCTATTGCACAAGCACCTGTCTGAAGCCAGAAGAGGGCGTGTGTACCAGATTGTACCTCACCCTATTGTTAGAAGTACAAAATCTCCCAAATGCCCCAAATGGTGTTGACCAGCAGAGAGCTCTACATGACTTACACTAGAGGCTACTCAGAAGGGCTTCATAAAGAAATGACCATGGATTGTTGCTACTGCTGTTAATACCACCATCACATTATATTGAAACAGAGAAGGAAGAGAAAGAGGAGGATGAGGAGAGAGAGGAGGGAGAAGAAGGAGAGGAGAAGGAGGAAGAGGAGGAGGAGAAAGAGGAAGAGGAGAAGGAGGAGGAGGAGGAGGAAGAGGAGGAGGAGGAG
>NC_034613.1:121923957-121929272 GCF_900095145.1 Mus pahari | reverse complement strand
GAGGAGGAGGAGGAGGAGGAGGAGGAGGAGGAGGAGGAGGGAAAGAACCTTTCAATGCTCTCCCAGAACTTAGGTGCATGGCTCTCAACCTTCCTAATGCTGCCACTCTTTAATATAGTTCCTCACACTGTGATGACCCCCCAACCATAAAAATTACTTAATTGCTATTTTATAACTGTAATTTTTCTGCTGTTATGAATCCTAATGTCAATATCGAATATGCAGGATGTGTGATATACTACCCTCAAGAGATTTAGACACACAGGTTGGGAACCACTGCTTTATGTGGCTTGTAGATGTCCTGCCTTGCTTTGGCCTCTCCCAAAGACCCACGATTATTAGTCAGCAGTGGTTAAGCTGTTGCATATACCACCTTTTTATTCTCATGTTTATTCTTCCTTCCTCTCTGTCTTTGTGTCTGCTTCTTTCTTGTCTCTTCAAATCTTTTCTCTTTTTGCCCTAGATGTCCCTCCCCTTGGTCTCTTGAGATCCTCATCTTGTCCTCTCTTCTCTCCTTTATTGTCCATTATTTTATCTTTTGCTTCTTTTTCACTTAAAAAAAAAAGTCTTCCTAGTTCATCTTCATTCTTGTTTCTGATCATGAACTTCTGTTTCCTTTCGTTTTGTTCTACTAATTCAACATGTGCACCACTTTTTAACTAGGGCTTACACACTGGTGGCTTGTGAGTCAAATTTGGCTCACAGCTTTCTTTGAAAGACAGAGTGGTTTTTTCTTAATAGATTGTTCATTTCAAACAATCAGAAGATTTTCTTTTTAAAATTCTAGATGGCAAGAATTGAAAACAGAGTTTCCCATAACTTTGACAATAATCAAGCAGAGCTCAATTAGGCTTAACTTTTGATAAGTTGAACAGTCTTCAGTGAGCCACAAACTCAATAAGGTTCATTGCCAGACAGCATTAGGTTACTTGCCAGGCCGACTCCATTCTCTGCTTTGCCTTCTCCTGGCTTCTGCTGTGGTGAGATATCAAAGGACATAATGCTTGTGGTATGATTAGCACACTATCTAGAAAATAGTACGCCCTCAGTTAATAGGAACTTTTGTATTTCTGCACTTATTTACATTTTCCAAACTGATACTTAATTGTTCTTCTTTATTACTCCTACCCTTCAGTTTCTCTATCTCCTCTTTATTCCCTTCATGTATAGACATTTGAGGGATTTTAGTACTATTAATATTGTATATAATGCAAGAACTCACTCTGCATAAAAGAAGAAGAAAAAAAGAAGAAAACCATGAGCTCCCAGGTCAGGCAGCTCACATCTCTCTGTAACTCCATTCACAGGGATCCACAACTCTGGCCTCTGCAGACATGGCACTAGCACGCATCTACCCCCATGCACACACACACACACACACACACACACACACACACACACACACACACATGCATAGGCCTAGATATAATTAAAATTAATTAAAATAGGCATTTAAAATATGTTCTAGAGTAATATGCGTGTTTGATCAAGTTTATTATTATCCCACAGAAACTATTAAAGCAGTACAACTTTATACCAAAATATTCATTCCTATGTAGTGTAAAGTAGCCTTCAATTCACAGCCCATCTGCTTCTGTCCCTGCAAGTTGGAGTTAGAAGTATGTAGCATCACAGCTGACAACTTGAAGATTTGAGTTAGTAACAGTGAAAGGGCACTAGCCAGATGATGAATGTGGATGCCTTCTAAATTTGACCTTAATAAAGTCAGGACAATGAGCTGCCTCTGGGAATCTAAATGGAAATAAAATTTCCATAGATCTGGGAGACTTCTCTGCTCTGATTAATGCTTTATGGGGTGCTTAGACCTTTTAATAGTGACTCCACAGACCCCTTTAGTTTGAATTCCAGAAGCACACTTCTGATAAGAGATTAGAGAATTTTTTTCTATAAAATTGTTGCTACGATAGTGTCTGTGAAATAATAACAAGGTTTACATAAGACACACACAAACACACATAACCACAGTAGGGGAAACTGTTCAGGTATACAGTGCATCACGAATGGAAAAACCTTGCAGACACATTCTCAATTGTTCTAGCTGGATTTAAGCTTCGATACCAGGATCCAGGGAATATGATACCACCCTTGGTGTTTAGAGGACAGCTGATGCGGCAAAGTGACTCAGAGTAGAAGAGAATTAAGTTCATATTTCTATGCTAAAAAGCAATGGTGTGCTACACAGATGCAGATGCTCTATAGGAAGCCTATGTGGGAGCAAGACATTAAAGCAAACAAAGGACACAGGTTCTTGAGTTTTAGCTTTGTATTGAAAACTAATCGTCGTAGTGCTTATGAGTCTGCCCTTTTTGTTTGTTTCCTTGAGATAGTCTCATGTAGTCCAGGCTAGCCTTGTACTCACATGGATAAGTCTGAAGTCCCAATCTTCCCAAGTGCTGATGTTACCGGTATGGATTGCAACACTGTCTAGGAATCTACATTTTTAATAGCATTTCAAGTGACACTGTCACAGAAGGTATTTCCAAAATTTTTGGTCCCTGCTATGAGGGATATCTCCAGTGATGATGCAAAGGGTGAAAAAGCAATATGACTTGTTGAAGATCAATCATCCCCAACCAGGATTTTGGGTGATGAGTGAATATAGTCGGTTCTGCACTGCAACTATACTCACCACCATGACTATGAAATAAATCACGTATTTCCTTCCCCTGTTTTATTATATAATAATGAGTGGTCATCATTTAACTTAGGGGTCACAAAATTTAGAGCTAAGATGAAAGGATGGACTATCCAGAGACTACCCCACCCGGGGATCCATCCCATCATCAGCCACCAAACCCAGATACTAATGCACATGCCAGCAAGATTCTGCTGAAGGGACCCTGATATNGCGGCCTCTTGTGAGGCTATGCCAGTGCCTGGCAAACACNGAAGTGGATGCTCACAGCCAGCTATTGGATGGAACACAGGGTCCCCAATGGAGGAGCTAGAGAAAGTACCCAAGGAGCTGAAGGGGGCTGCAACCCTATAGGTGGATCAACAATATGAACTAGCCAGTACCCCCTGAGCCTGATTCTCTAGCTGCATATGTATCAGAAGATGGCCTAATCAGCCATCATTGGGAAGAGAGGCCCCTTGGTCTTGTAAACTTTATATGACCCAGCACAGGGGAAGGCCAGGGCCAAGTAGTGGGAGTGGGTGGGTATGGGAGCAAGGGTGGGGAGAGGGTATAGGGAATTTTCAGGATAGCATTTGAAATGTAAATAAAGAAAATGTCTAATAAAAAAAGAAAATTTAGGTAATGTAAAATAAATAAATAAATAAATAAATAAATAAATAAATAAATTAGGGGTCGCTGAAAGACTCAGTACTGGCGCAAACAGTTGAATTGAGAGAAGGCATCTGGAATGAAGATAGAGTTGGGTGTTTAGTACCAAGGGTCCATAACAACTTGAGTTGAACTTGTTATTTGAGAGACAACAACTTAGGATATGGAGCAAGAGACTAGTGTTATAGATAAATAAGTTCGAGTTCTTTATACAAGATGATATATTACATCTCTACTGCATGAAATGAAATGATCTGGCAATTACTTTGTCTGTATACACAAGTAATCAGGTTGTCCACTAACAAATGTGTGGACTGCATAACTGCAAACTCTCCACCTCACCTCACCTCACCTCACCTCATAGTTCTAGTTGTCACATGGGAAACTTATCTTGGGATGATCATGTAAGAAATGAAGGAATCCAGAAAACACAATCTGTGTTTTAGGAGGCATAGAATGGAGAATTTCTGTGAGACTGTAAAATCAAAGAAACATGGAGCCAAGAGAGGCATTAAATGGGGAGGAGAGCTTAAAGCTGTTTACGTTTCTAGAGGGACCAATAAAAGCTAACTGATTCTTCTTCTCTACAATCTACAAACAAGGGTTTATTCAATGAAACCAACAGTAAATAAAAATGGCACAAGAAAAATGAACTACATTTGTATGTCGTTCCCCTTCATGAAAATCACTACCATAGAATGTTGTAAACTGTAGTGGCAGGGCCATGCTTTAAACATGGGTGGGCTAAATTCAACTTTAATAACATTTGCATCTTTGGCCAGAGTAAAGGAGAATTCAGCGTCATGCTTCAAGTTCCAAGCCTATAACTTGGTAAGGAAGAGGAAAACGAAGCTTCAGATAAGGAGTCTTGGCTCCTGAGAAGGGGCATACACAATGAGCAAGCACGGAAGGCTTTCTTTTTCTGCTTTGGATCTGAGTGATCTAGGGCTTGGCCAAACTTAGGGTTTCCAGTTCCATACAACTCAAGTTTGAATGTGACTTTTCAAAGGACCTAGTTCAATTCTGTCATTTTGCAGATGGGAATAGGAGCCATGAGGTCACTTGTTTAAGGTTCCAAATTTAGGTATGTGAATTGATAAAGGTAGAAATGTATAAATATTCTCCTGTGTGATATGGGATTATGTACTGATAGGGGCACCAGAATTTACATATAAATGTATGTAAATGCATATATATATGAATACATAAAAAAGACTATGAATCCATGTAAGTTTTGAACATAGCTTAGCAACATGATAGTGAAGTTTCAGTTGCTTACCTCATGTATGCTGATTGGGAGTGGTGGCTCCATGTATCAGTACATATATGAGAGCATTGTTCCATGTATTTGTAGCCCAGGGTAGGGACATATGGCAACAAATCCATAACTTTGGATGTAGTATCTCTTCAAGATATATTGCTTTCATAAGCTGAAAAAGTGTTATTCCAACCATAACTCAGAGATCATCTTAAATCGGAATAAATATCTGATGTGATGCAGATAAGATGCTCACACACTAGTCTGAATTAACTAGATCAGTGGTTCCCAGAGTGGTACATGTACTGGGCTCCGAATAATTACAATGGGATCATGGTGAAGCAATACTGAAGCAGCATCATTAACGATTCCTGCTAGTCTAGATATTAACACATTGCTTAGGAATTTGGGGGACTTCTGGAGATTCTGACTTTGGAGAGGAAAGCTATCTAGGGCACTCAGTTCTCATGTTTATCACTTTCATTAAACTCTCTCAAAACTTTTATATCTATAAGGCCAATCCAGTACATCCTAACTGAACTATACCTTGCTTGGCCCTATACACTAGACTCTTTTGGAGAGCCTTTTGGAGACAGAGGAGGAGGAATGGGATAAGGAACAGTCGGAGGGAGGACCAGGAAGGGAATAACAACTGAACTCGTTTTAAAAACTTGGGCAAATGGATGGATCTGGAGGATATCATCCTTAGTGAGGTAACCCAATCACAAAAGAAGTCACTAGATATGCACT
>NC_034613.1:121908036-121923603 GCF_900095145.1 Mus pahari | reverse complement strand
GGAGCTGAAGGGGGCTGCAACCCTGTAGGTGGAACAACAATATGAACTAACCAGTACCCCCTGAGCTTGTGTCTCTAGCTGCATATGTAGCAGAAGATAGCCTAATTGACCATCATTGGGAAGAGAGGCCCCTTGGTCTTGCAAACTTTATATGACCCAGCACAAGGGAACGCCCAGGCCAAGTAGTGGGAGTGGGTGGGTAGGGGAGCAGGGGCAGGGGGGTGTATAGGGAACTTTCGGGATAGCATTTGAAATGTAAATAAAGAAAAATAATAATAAAAAAATAAAAAGATTAAAGGATAATAATAAAAACATGTAATAAAATATCAATATTTAGGTAATTATAATAAGTATCCAGGAAAGAAAAGCACTGAAACAGAAGTTTTAGCATTGGGAAAATTATTTCTTTTAAACTCAGCTCATAATTATCTAAATTTAGGAACATAAGATTAGAGACCTCTGATCAACTTCATTGAAGTTCCACTAAGACTTTGGGGCTTGGTTTTGATTCTTAACTAAGCCTTTCTCACAATCATGTAATATGAAATCACTGGGATTTTTTCCCTTTTTTATTGAATATTTTGTTTATTTACATTTCAAATGTTATCCCCTTTCCTGGTTTCCACTCCAAAAAACACCCTCCCCCTAACCCGTCTTCCCTCTCCCTGCTTACCAACCCACCCACTCCCGATTCCTAGCTCTGGCATTCCCCTATACTGGGGCACAGAGCCTTCACAGGACCAAGGGCCTCTCCTCCCATTGATGTCTGACAAGGCCCTCCTCTGCTACATATGCAGCTGGAGCCATGACTTCCACCATGTGTACTCTTTGGTTGGAGGTGCTGGATCAGAGCCTCATGTATTTTCGTCTGGCTTTCTACTGTAAAGCTATGATGTCAGGAGCAATCAGATTTTCTGTGCCAAGTCGCTTCAACATATTTTCATTTGCAGACTACTTATTATCATTTATGTTAAGTACACAACCCTATGAAATTTATTATTCTGTGGCACTTTGGTTCGAATGTCTTTGTGCTAAAAGATATTCTAAATTCCAAAGGGATGGTACTGGAAGGTGACTGGGTTGTGAGGATGAAATCTTTACAAATGGGATAGCATGCATTTAAAAGAGGCTGAAGAAGGCTTGGTCATCTTTTCCATCATGTGAGGACACAGCAAAAACACAGTTTTCTCTGAACCAGGAAGCAAGCCAGCAGACTTCATGTGACTGCTGGTACAGATTTGGTGCTGTTTATGTTTACAGATTTGCAAATGAAATTAACTTTTTAATAGTACATTCAATTGTTTGCTAGCACAATAGATCTAATAGATTTCTTATGTTAGCATTTTAACATGTGACTTTGTTAAATCTATTTGTTAATTCAATTAGTTGTTTTTAGTTCCTTAAGACTATTTATTTACTGTCTTTTTTTATTTATTGTCCTTATGTCAGTATCTGTTCATATATGTGTTCAAGTGTTGTGCGTACATGGGGTATATGCACATATGTATTACAGATAATAAGTGCAGAGGCCAAAGGAGTGTGGCTTCAGGCATGCATTTTCGTCATGCCTAACTTTTTACATTTCTGCCAGGGTACAAATGCAGGTCATCATACTTGCTACTGAACCATCTCACCAAAACCTCTTGGGAATTTAAGGCTTAAAGAGTTATATCATCTGAAAATAAAGGTGATTTAAAATTTCCTTTTCTGATATGTGTGCCCTTTATTATCTTTGAATGTTTTATTGAGGTATGTCAGGCATGATAAAAAGCCTCAAATATTAAAACTGCATCAGTACATATGGGGTTAGAAGTGCATTTTTCTACATATCCATTATCAAATTGATCAAGTCCCTTCTATTTGTAGTTTGCTTCAAATTTACTGATTGTGTCAAGTATTTCTTTTTTCACATTAAATCACATATAAATACTTGATTATAATTTTTTCCTTTATAGTACTAGAATAAATTCTGTTTGGTACTGGATTGTTATTCTACTAATGTTTTGCTAAAGTTCTTCTCATTAATAATACATTAAGCATATATATGTCTGTGTTCATGAGAGATACTGGTCTCTAATTTTCTTTTCCTTTAATATTTTGCCAGATTTTGATTACACAAAGTTCATAAAATGCTACGTAATTTGTTTTCCCTTTTCTCTTTTGCCTTAATTTATAATGTTCATGTTGTCTGTTCCTTAAATGTTTGATGAACATCATCAATGAAACAACCTTAGCACAGATTTTTTTTTCAGGAGAAATTTTTACTGATATTTTTATTTCCTGAATAGACGACATTTTTTCATATTTTCCATTTTATTTTAAATTGGTTTTAAAATTAAGTGAAGGTAGGTGTGTGTGTGTGTGTGTGTGTGTGTGTGTGTGTGTGTGTGTGTGATGAGTACAGTTACCAAAGAAGTTGGAAGACAGACGGTGTTGGATCCCCCTAGAACTGGAATTACAGATGGCTGTGAGGCACTTGATGTGAGTGCCAGGAACTGAATTCTGGTCCTAAGCAATCCTTACACACTAAATCTCCTCAGCCAACTCTCCAGTTCCTTGCATCACTTCGGATGTTGTGTTTCAGAGTTTTGTTTCAGTTTCACCAACTGCATTCAATTTCTTAGCTGAATGTTAAGTCCCATATTGATACATTTTTCATAGTTATAGATTAATATTATATACTTTTCCTTTCCTTGATCATTCTTGCAAGGAAGTTACCATTTCATTGTTCTTTAATGAATCATTTCACTAAAAAAAAAAAATCAATCTTGTAACTTCCAATATGGTTTATTGTCTCACCAATTGGATGTTTGAAATGTTCTACTTCATTTTCCAATATTTTTCCTCCAGACATCTTTTTGTTGATTCTTAAGTCAATTTCACCAGGGTCAGAGAATAGACATGATATCCGTATTACATATAACTTGGGTTGGCATAGGGAAATGTCACAAACTGAAGGGTTTCAGACAATAGAATCATGGTGTTACAAGTCTGAAGTCTGGAAACTTAAGCCCAGTATGTTGCTATAATCATGCTTCCTCTGTCACCTGTAAGGGACCATCTGTACTTGCTTCTTCTTGGCTTCTGGTGGCTTCTTGGCAATGCTGGATGTCTTGTTTGCATCTGTAGCCTGGCTTCCATCTTACATAATGTTGCCCCCTTCAGCTATCTATAGTTCCCTTTCTGCCCAATTGAATTGAAAGCCAACTTTCCTCCAGTAGAATCTCTTCTCTCCTTACCTGGTCACACTGATGACCTGATTTACAGATAAAATCATATTTAGTTGTACTGACAGTTATGATTTCAACACATCTCTTGGGGAGACAAAAGTTCTCGAACAATATAAATCTCTTAAAATTATATTGAAAAAAATTTCCCTTATATAATCCATCTTGCTAAATATAGCATAACTACTTGAGAAATTTGTATTCTAACATTGGGGATATATTTGTTTCAGGGATACCACTAAAGGTATGAGAACGTTGCAGAAGAGGGGAATACAAAACCCAGAGGGCCAGGATATAGTATGTTTGTTTCTCATTCTTTGCTGCTTTATATTCTAGGGACCTCTTCTTTTTTACTATCTACTAGTTGCTCCAAACTATTCTTTTGGTACTCACTTCAGAAAACTCCTCAGTTTTCTATCAGACCATTAGCTGTTCAAGGACATAGACTACAGCCTGCCCCAGGCACGAAGCTGTAAAAAAGAAAATTTACCATGTGCATTCACTGCTTTCGATACTGTGACCATGAATACAATATGCCTAATTTTTCAAACTCCCACTGCCTACACTTCACCACCATGAGGGACTGTACCTTGAAGAGTGAACCAAAATAACTCCTTCCTCCATGAAGTTGCTTAGCAAGGCTGCTTTATCACACCATCAAGGGAAGCAACTAAGAAAAGTACTACCTCAATTGTTGGTGATTAGAACAGTTAGTTATTCTCAATTACATATTTCTATATAAACTTAGAATTGGCTTCAAGCTATGACTTTGGTATAATCTTACCTCTTGCTCTTCATAGTCTCTGGACTACAAGCTTCCAAGGATGTGTATATTTTATATGTAGGGTGAAAGCACCAGAAAGCAAGTCGATATATGCAAGCACATGTTAAAATTTTTGTTTTCATCATTTCCACCAATATTTTATTGGCTGAAGCAAGTCTTATGGCCAAGACCAGCATAAATTAAATGAAACCATATACCCTGTCAGTATAGAAAAGAGAACAAAGGATAAACATTCATAGACAAAAAATAAATACAATGTTACTGATTTTATTTCTTCAGAATGTAATTTAGCAGAGCCATGCTTTGGTCACTGGTAAAATTCCAAGTATGTAAAAAGGTACTATGAATTATTGAAGCATTGATGGAAGCACTTGGTCCCTTGTCCTTTATTCTCTAATAGAGCCTAATTAAAGACTTCTTCAATGACAGTAGAGTAGGACTTCATTATTCTTTTTTATAGCGCATACTAGAGGCCTTTGGACCTACAGATGCATGTACATTCTTAACATTGAATGGAAGAGGGAAGAGCCCTAAAGTCTCAATGGCTCATTTTGAATCATGAGTAATAACCATGATTTGAGAAAGCAAGACTTGTTTCTTGACTAGGTATGCTCTATTCTGATTGCTATGGCAAGTGCAAAACAAAGACCATGACAATCTGTACTAAGATAGTTATTTGCCATTCAGGAGAAGGGTTACAATAATTTCTTTAAGATATTAATGACTTGTAGTAACATAAACTGATGTTTATCTACTTTGTCACTAAATATGGTAGCCCTATAACCTTAAAGTATAAAGGAAGCTACAGAGAGAACAAATTATAAGAATACGCACTCTCTCTCCCTCTCTCTCTCTCTCTCTCTCTCTCTCTCTCTCTCTCTCACACACACACACACACACACACACACACACACACACACTATCTAAAGCCTAATCACAAAGATGTTGACTTAATTATTCTAGGCATTAGGATTTTTTTTTAAAAAAAGTTCCTCAAGCAATTCTAACATGTAGCATACATGAGACCCAGCACTTAGTGCTCAGTTGTTACCACAAACTAATAAACACATAATGGATGAGAGCACCACAACATTTCTCTATGCTGGATCTTCCTTAATCACATAATAACATGTCATTATCTCTCCCATCTTTAAACCAAAAACTTTTCCCTCCAAGGATGCTTTTATTTTTTTCATTTTCTTTTTATAGAATAACTCCTGGAAAGGGTTGCCTGTTTCTAGCCATGGGTTTCTTTCCTCCTACGCTCTCCTGAATTCATTCTAATAAAGAGATCCTGCCACTCCTCCAAATCAGCTGCTCTGGAGAGCATCAGCCCTTAGTTGCCCTGTTGGGATAGTTCCCCACAGTTGACTTTACCTTCTCCTGCCTCCTTCACTTCACTTCTATGGTGATACACTCATGTGTCTGCCTTCTCATCTCTGTAGCCATTTTTTCTTGGATTCCCTTTGCTGGCTTTTCTTTCTTACTTCTTCCAAGTGTTGAAGTCCCCAAGCTCAGTCCTACTACTTTGTAATACTTGCTTCCTAGAAGTGCCTTAATAGTATACACTATCAATACATGGTGACTCCAACTATCTGTGTTTGATATCATTATGTTTGATATCACTTTGATATAAGGGTGACATCTCATACCTGGCACACAGGACTCCACATACATGTATGGGCAGTATTAATTGAACTCAGTGACTTCTGAAAAAAAAACCACATGAAGTTGTGAGCAGGGAGTGGAGGTGGTCTAGGAAGAGTTAGAGAGGGAAATGGAGACCAAATATCATTGAAATACATTATGTGCATCTATGAAATTGTCAAATAATAAATTATTAAATAAATATATAAAATTGACACAATCAATATTCAACTCTTTTTCTGTCTGAAGCATTACAGATTTTTCTCATCTTTGTATATGGTAACATTGTTTTCCTTTTTGGTAAAGTCCAAAACTTTGAGGTAATTATTTACATGAAATATATTAGAAAATAAAAACTAGTATATCAAAAAGATACAGAATAACCACAACACTAAAGTAGTGGGTAACTTAATATTCCACTCTCACCAATTGACATATCACCTGGAGAGAGCTTAATAGAAAAACTTTGGAATTAAATGATACAATAATAATGTACTCTCCTATGCTTGCAGACAGAAACTTAGCATAACTGTCTCCTGAGAGGCTTCATCCAGTGGCAGATGGAGGCAGATGCAGAGACCCATAACCAAACATCTAGTGGAGCTTGTGGAGCCTTGTGGAAGAGTAGGTGACAGAAGTGAGCAAGTTGGACAGGTCAAGGATAATACAAGAAGACCTACAGAGTCAACTATCCTGAGACCAGGGGAGGTCTCAGAGCCTGGGCCACCAACCCAGTGGCACACAGGAGCTGGACCAAGACCTCTACACATCTGTAGCAAATGTACAGCTTGGTCTTCATGTTGGTCCCCTAATAAGTGGAGCAGGGGCTGTGTGTGCCCTGCCATTGGATCCCTTTCCCCCTACCTGGACTACCTGGTTAGTCCTCAAGTGGGAGAGGGTGTGCCTAGTCCTACACAGACTAGATGTCACAGGGCAGGGTGGTACCCAGGTGGTGCTTCCCCTGAGGATAAGGGGAGGGGACAATGGGAGAGGGATTTGTAAAGGTGGGACTGGGAGGAGAGGGAGGAGAGAGTGATCAGTATGAACAAATAAGTAGTTGGGGGAAATTATATCATAAACCAAATGGAATGAAGAGCTAGAGAGCATTCTACCCAAACACTGAAGAACACATTTTTGTTTGTTTTCAGCAGCCTATGGAAATTTATTTTTGAAAATGGATCACTTATTAAGAAAAATATAAAGTCTGCACATAGGTAAGAAAGTTGAAAAAACTATATCTAATTGAAGACCACTGAGAAAATGAAAAAGTCTTCTCCAACAGAGTCTCACTGGGTATACAAACCTCATTTAAGGGCAGGAACTCTGCCGAGCAGCATATGGCCAACACAAAACAAACTCTTTTGCTTGCACATTATCATTTCTGTCATTTCTGGGTTTGTTTTTATGCCGTTGCCGTGTTTTTGAATGTGTATGTCTCAGAGTCTACATGTTGGTTTGTGTGTGTGTGTGTGTGTGTGTGTGTGTGTGTGTGTGTGTGTGTGTGTGTGTGTGTGTGTTTTGTCTTTGGCTATTTGCCTGTCCAATTGTTTATTTTGTCCTATTCCAGTTTGTTTTTATTTTATTTTATTATTGTTAATATTTTAGATGTCTGTTTATGTTCTTTTCATTAATTATTTTATTTATTTACATTTCAAGTGGGAGACCTCCTTCCCGGTCTCCCCTCCACAAACCCCCACCCCCATTCCACCTCCCATTTGTCTCTTGGAGGTTGCTCCCCCACCCCCACACTGACTCTTGGTTCACCCCTCCAGCATCCCCCTTCACTGGGCAATAAGCCTCCACAGGACCAAGCACCTCTCCTCACATTGATGACAAATACAGAAGTCCTCTGCTACATATGCAGCTGGAGCCATGGGTCCCTCCATTTGTATTCTTTGGTTGGTGGCTTAGTCCCTGGGAACTGTGGTGGTTCTGGTTGGTTAATATTGTTGTACATCCTATGGGGTTGCAAACCCCTTCAGCTCCTTGGGTCCTTTTTCTAGCTCCTCCATTGGGGAACTTGTGTACATTCCAATGGTTGGCTATCTGGTTATCTGCATCTCTCTTAGTCAGGTGCGGGCAGAACCTCTCAGAAGATAGCCATACCAGGGTCCTTTATGCAAGCACTTTTTGGAATTAGTGATAGTGTATGGGTTTGGTGTCTGTGAATGGAATGAATCCCAAGGTGGGACAATCTCTGGATGTCCTTTCCTTCAGTCTCTGTTCCATTTTTGTTCCTGCATTTCCTTCAGACAGGAACAATTCTGATTTAAAAATTTTAACATAGGTGGCTGGCTCCATCCCTCCACTGGGGAACATGTTTATCTACTGGAGGTGCTCTCTTCATGTTATATCTTCCTACTGTTGGGTATGTTGGTTAAGTCATCCCCATTGGATCCTGAGAGCCTCTCGCATCCCTGTCATCTGGGACTTTAGAGTGGTTACTCCCCCTCCACTATTACATATTTTTATTCATTCTCCTGGCCCTCTGGAACTCTTTCCTGTCTCTACTCATACTTGATCCTGCCCCCATTTTTCCTCCCCCTCCCCTCTCCCACCCATGTCCCTCCCTCCCTCTGCCTCCCATGATTATTTTGTTTCCCCTTCTAAGTAGGATTGAAGTTTCCATACTTTGGTCTTCCTTCTTCTTGAGCTTCATGTGGTCTGTGAATTGTATCTTGGGTATTCTGAGCTTTTGAGTTAATATTCACTTGTCAGTGAGTACATATCACGTATGTCATTTGGGGTCTGAGTTGCCTACTCAGGATGATATTTTCTAGTTTTACACATTTACCTACAAAATTTGTGTAGTTGTTCTTAACAACTGAGTAGTATTCCATTGTGTAAATGTATCACATTTTCTGTATCCATTTTTCCATCGAGGGACATCTGGGTTGATTCTAACTTCAGATTATATATAAGGCTTCTGTGAACATAGTGGAGCATGTCCTTGTTATATATTGGAGAATCTTTTGGGTATATGTCCAGTAGTGATATAGCTGAGTCTTTAGGTAGTACAATTTTCTGAGGAACTGCCAGATTGACTTCCATAGTGGGTGTATCAGCTTGCAATCCCACCAGCAATGGAGGAGTATCCCCTTTCTCTACATCCTCACCAGTATCTGCTGTCATCTGAGGTTTTTTTTATCTTAGCCACATCTTAGGATGATTTGTCTCCAGCTGAGCAAACAGGTCCTGAGTCTGCTGGGTATGTCTGTGTTCTAATGATAAAGAAAGAGAAAGGGTGTAGATATGGGTTGGTGAGGAATTGGAGGAGAATCTTGAAGGAGTTTGGGGGAAGGGAAACCCAGAACATATTGTATGAAAAATATTTTCAAGAGAAACGAAGTAACAATTACCAACAATTGTTTATAATAAGTATATTCTCTGCCCTCTTCAAAAAAAGAACATGGTGTTTTCTGGCATAGAAACATACATATCAATGAATAGAATAGAACTGAGGACCCACATATTTAAGTCCATGCTTTCACAGCCATCTGCATTTTGACAAAGCTCAATACCATACACTGGAAGAAAAGATAGCTACACATAGAGGAATAAAACTAGATCATGTCTCACTCTGTACGAAAATCAACTCCAACTAGATCAAGAATCTTGGCTTAAGAACTGACACCATGAATGTGATAGTTCAGAAAGGAGGGAATACACTTGATTCATAGTCTTAGGAAAGGGCTTTCTGAATAGGATCACAGCAGTGAAAGCATCAATACTAAAAAGCTGTTTATAGCAAAAGACACCATCATTCTAGAGAAGCAACAACCTGGAGTATGAGAAAAAGAACTTTAGAATGTATACATATGACAAAGAGGTTTTATCTTTATATAAAGAACAACAACAACAAACATCAAGAAAATAAACATGCCATTTAAAACATGAAGCATAAAGGGACTAGAAAGATTATACAACAGATAAGAGCACTAATTGCCCTTGAAAAGAACCTGGATTTCCAGGGGATCCATACTTTCTTGTGCCTCCCAGAAGCACATGCAGGCTGTACAGATGCATGTGTATGCAAAACACTCATGCACAGAAAATAAAGTAATCTAAAAATGAATAAATATACATTGTATGTATAACAGTAGTACAGAAATAGAGGCTATCAACTTGGAAGGGGTCGCATGGGAGGGTTTTGAGTAAGGACAGGTGATAGGGACTGGGAGGAAAAATTACAAAAAAAAATCAAATGTGACATGAATCTAAACAGAGTTCTCAAAAAAATAAAACACAAATGGCCAATGTCTTAGTCAGGTTTTCTATTCCTGTACAACATCATGACCAAGAAGCAAGTTGGGGAGGAAAGGGTTTATTCGGCTTACATTTCCATACTGCTTTTGATCACCAAAGGATGCAGGACTGGAACTCAAGCAGGTCAGAAAGCAGGAGCTGATGCAGAAGCCATGGAGGGATGTTCTTTACTGGCTTGCTTACCCTGGCTTGCTCAGACTGCTCTCTTATAGAAAGCAAGACTACCAGCCCAGAGATGGCACCACCCATAAGGGGCTCTCCACCTTTGATCACTAATTGAGAAAATACCTTACAGCTGGATCTCATGTAGGCATTTCCCCAACTGAAGGTCCTTTCTCTGTGATAACTCCAGCTGTGTCAAGTTGACACAAAATTAGCCAGTACAGCCGAGAAACATTTTTTTAAATGTTCAATATCTGCAGACATTATAGAATTCCAAATTAAAACTACTCTGAGATTTCCTCTTATCCCAGCCAGAATGACTAAAATCCAAAAAGCAAACAACAACAACAAAACCATTGGCATAGATGTGGGGAAAGGAGAATATTTATTCACTGCTATTAAGAATGGAGAGCAGTGGTTCTCAAGCTGTGGGTCCTAACCCCAGTGGCAGTTGCTTATCAGATATCCTATGTATCAGATATTTACATTATGATTCATGGCAGTACAAAATTACAGGTATGAAGTAGCAACAAAGTACTTTTATGGTTGAGGGTCACCATAACATGCGGAACTGTATTAAAGGGTGACAGCATTAGGAAGCTTGAGAACAACAGCTAGATTTCCCCTCCCCCCCAAAAAAAAGTCAAAAATTGATCTACAAAGTGGTCCTCCTATAGGTGTAAACCCATATGACTCTACATCCCACTATAGAAATACTTGCTCATCTATGTTTATTATGCTCTATTCACAAGGACAAGGAAATAGAGCCTACATGCCCTTCAACTGATGAATGGATAATGAAAATGTGGTATGTCAACATGATAGTCTGATATTTAGCTGGTAAGAAAAATGAAATTCCTGGGTAAATGGATATAGCTAGGAACAATAACTGTGAATGAGGTAATCCAGACTCCAAAGGACAAATGTATATTTCCTCTCATTGGTGGGCATCAGCTCAAAATTTTACATATGCGTGTTTCATTTAGACTACCCTGAGATGTCAGGCAAGTAGTAAGGAGTCATGGGGAGGAGTCCTTCAGGAGAAGGGAGATAGAAAACAAAGGTTTGAAGGAGAAAGGAAAATAATGAAATGTAGAATGAGAAGGAAGGTGGGTGAGCAAGGTGCATATGGGAATATGAGAAGGAATAACAGCACTACAGGTCTTTTGAGAAAGTCATATGAAAACCTGCTACTATAGGAGCTTCCTAACATATATTCACGTATTTAAAAACTTTACATAGAATTATCCTGTAATGGGGGAGATAGTGTCCCTACCAGAAACTACAGGGTGATAAATAAAATGTCCAGTGCCAAGAATGGATTGTTCAGTGAAATCCCATAGACCTCAAAATAGTATAGAATATTTTCATTGTTCTTAATTGAACACAGGACTAGGTGGAAAGACTGTATTACCAAAGACCTGGTGTGACTAAGTCATAGAACATGAAAAACACAAGCTGGTACTGTCCAGGAAGTTTCTTCCCAATCATCTAGCTTCCATACTGTTGGAAGATGCTATGCAGAGTACCAGAGTAGAAGAGTGGTCCTCAGTCTTACCCCCTTGTCAAGAACGAATAAACAAAATAGCCAAAGTAATAGCAAAAAAAAACCAAAAACCAAAACACAAAAACAAAAGAAATCTCACTAGGGATGGTTAGTTTAGATGAGCCTAACTCAGAACATAAGCCTAAATAAAATGCCTACGTTATTTAGAATTAGTTCTGCCAACTGATTAATATAGTCATGCTATTAGAATTACTATTTCAATCAAAATTATTATCTGGATTCAGACATTTAGTTATCTCATTGTGCAGCCTTGAAAAGGTCCATTTTTTTAAAATCAGAAACTCCTCATGTTTCATGATCAGTCTCCTTGATGTTTTAATATCCAGGGGCTATACAAATATTTAAATTTGTAGAAAAAATGCTTCTGAAATTTCTTGTGACATTCCAAATATTATAATGTCTACTAAGTACAATAAAGTCACTTAGAGTTCTTTGTTCAGTTATATAGCTATAACATCTAGTTAATTTATTTTTCACTTCTTATCCAGTTTTCTTTCTCTGATGCCTTGCTGTAGGAGATGGAAATATCTTAACCTCAATAGGTCACAACCAATTTGTCATTGCAATACAAAGATCTATAAAAAGGTAGAAATATTGTGATTGAGATCAACATTGTCAAACTTAGAATTTGAAACTACTACTCCAACCCAGCTTTATTGAAATATAGCTAAAACAAAATTGTATTTTCTTAAGATGAAATTCATGAAATCTTTTGATTTAAAAATGAATTGGGTTTTTTATTTGTAAGGTGATTATTTGCAATCAAGTTAACTAATGAATACAGCATTTCATATAGTTTTTTTCTGAAATTACTCTGATATGAGATAATTCTGGTTCCAAAGCTCAAGTATATAATGCCTTATTATACTATGGTGTACCTTCTTAGATTACCAGACTGATAATTGAAAGGTTATGCCATTTGACTCAATTTTCTTACTTGTCAACTATGGCAGCTTGAATGACAAGAGAAAATAGTTTTTGATAGAAAAATCTACCTACTTTGTTTTGAACATAACCACATTCTTATTTTTATTAATGTATAGCTTGAAAATGAATATCCCCGGTCTTCTTTTGATGAAGGCAAACTTCATGGATTCAGTGTCATTTGCTCCTTCAAACTCCCCTGATGAATAAATAGGTAAAACTCTGTTCCCATTTTATAGAAAACTGGCAGAGAGCTGGTTAGTTAATTGCATTTTTGGAAGGTCACATAGATGCATAATGATACTTAAGAGTAGAACCCAAGTTTACTAAATTTTCTTTAAACATTTTATTGATTCTTTGTGAATTTTACATCATGCATCCCAATCCCACTCATCTCTGTGCCCTTCCCTGTACCCACCCTCGACCCTTACAACTCCCTCCACACAACAGAGGGAAAAAATCATTGTTGAAGATATAGTATGTCACAGTGTGTCCCACAGTATATCACTTTGTCCTCACTTCTTTGATTGCAGATGTTCATTGCAATGATTGGTTGGAAGGTAAAAACAGGTTGTTTTTGCCTTCTGTCATGGAGATCGTATAGTTTTAGATCCATAGTACTAGCCCCTTCTTACACTCCAGCATGTCACCCATGGCATAGATGTTGGAATGGACTAATTAAAGCCCTGGATCCTAGCCCGAGAGGTATCTGAGATGGTCAGATATCTCCTGCTTTCATGCCCTCAGGGATGGCTCACTAGCAAACTCCTCTACCAGGGCCAGTTCTATCCTGCTTCCCAGGCAAGGTGCAGGACATGGTCTCCCAAACGTTATAGCAGATGAGGTACATGACCAGTTTTCCTATTCTCATGACCGCAGGGCCAGCTCTCCTGTCTACCATAGATGGCAAGAGATGATGAAGGAGAAGAGGGCATCTCTCCCTAGTCCATGCCTCTGCCCAGCAGATAAGAGGTAGGGTGGGTTCTCCTATACTCACATCCTCAGGCTGCTTATCTGTAACCCCCACATGCAGGGCCAGCTCTATTGTGCTACCCAGGTGACTTAAAGGTCCTGCTCTCCTGAATGTTACAGCTGATGAGGGGCAGCGACAGCTCTCCCACTCTTAAGACCTAGGAGGGCCAGCTTTCCTGCCTGCCAGTGGAGGCAAGGGGTGAGGTGGGAGGCATCTCTCCCTAGTCCACATCTTCACATGAGAGATAAGTAGTAGGACCATATCTCAGATGCTGGGTGATGTGGAGGGTCTGCTCTCCTGAGAACTGCAGCTGACTACAGGTGGGGTCAGCTCTCATGCTCTCGAGCCTCCAAGACCAAGGTGGGACCATTTCTGCATAGTCCTCAGACATCAGTATGTTCCCAGGTGATAGTTCAGACCAGGAACATCCACCTTCTGTTTCTCTTTCTCTTCCATTTCTCCACTACTGATTCTTCTCAGATGTGCCAGAGACTGTGAGTGTCTGGGGTTGTCTCAGGAGTGCTATGCCCTGCTCATGCATTATGCTGCTGGGCAGGGGTTCATCTCTGGCTTGAAATGTCCCCCCACCCCCAGTCCTGTGTGGTGCCAGATTGGTGGTCCTCTCAGGGTAGCTCCCTCTTCAGGTCTCACGGTTCCAGTCGAGTAGTCATCTCAGACTTACTCCTGGCCCCATGTAAGGATCATCTATCTTGGGCTCACTCTAGTCAGGAGCTCTCAGTCCTAGGTAGGGTTCTTCTAGTCTCTGGCTTGCTCCTATAGGGTCCTGCTTGGCTCTGGACTGGTGGTCTTCTCACTTTTTTTCAGGGAATATTCCAGCACCTTTCTTGCCCTAGGAGGGGTGTCTGCCCAGGAGCAGTCTCAAGGCCTGAGCCAGCAGGAGGGCCATCTTTGCTCTGGTGCACTCCCAGGGAGGGGGCGGCCTGCAAAAGGGACACAGCTTCTGGGAAGGATCCCCTTTCTGGCTCCAGTCACCCTGCACCTTTCCCGCCCGAGGAGGGGTGTCCACCCGGGAGGAATATCAAAGCCTGAGACAGTAGGAGAGCCATCTTTGCTCTGGTTCACTTGGGCACCAATCTGCACTAGCAAGAGTGTAGACCACAGAAGCCACACAGCTTTAGGACAGACAGAAGCAACCTAAAAATCCAGAAATTTGGGCACCTTGCTCACCAGAGGAAAGGTGGACACCCGTGAGGGCTCTGTCTGCCAGAGCAGGTGAGAGAGTCATATTGTGTCCAGGGTCCCTGAGTGGTTAGTCTGTGCAGGTGAGTGAATAAACTGCAGAGGCAACACTTCTTCTGGGAAAGGCCCTGTTTTGAGCCTACATCTTCAGCAAGGAGGCAGATCTGAACGCCAGCCCTCTGTGCACCTTCCCTGATAGAGGAGAGCTTCCCTGCAGAGAGTAATCTGACCACTGAGACCCAGAAGAGAGCTGGACTCCCAGAACTGCTGACAGAGGCTAACAGAATCACAGGAGGAACAAGCTCCAATCAGAGACAACTATAACAACTAACTGCAGAGATCACCAGATGGTGAAAGGCAAATGTAGGAATCTTACTAACAAAAACCAAGACCACTCACCATCACCAAAACCTAGCACTCCAACCTCAGTCAGTCCTGAATATCCCAACACACCCAAAAAGCAAGAATCGGATTTAAAATCATACCTCATGATGCTGGTAGAGGACTTAAAGAAGGGCATTATTAAAGAAATGCAGGAGAACGCCACTAAAGAGATACAAGTCCTTAAAGAAAAAAAAACAGAAGAATACTTCTAAAGAGGTAGAAGTCCTTAGAGAGAGAACAGAAACAAACACGTGATGGAAAAAAAACAGGAGAATACTTCTAAAGAGGTAGAAGTCCTTAGAGAGAGAACAGAAACAAACAGGTGATGGAACTGAACAAAACCATCCAAGACCTAAAAAGGGAAATAGAAGCAATAAAGAAAACCCAAATGTGACATCTCTGAAGATAGAAACCCTAGGAAAGAAATCAGGAA